>NC_090416.1:11441283-11545158 GCF_036365525.1 Heterodontus francisci
CATCTTGAAGTGCTTGATAAACTAAACGGGTCAAACCTCAGAAACAATTCGCGCAAAAAAGCTTCCAAACCTGCAAGATGCCACTAACTTTGATTTTTCCCTCCCTGCTCTCTCTCTCTCCCTCCCTCCCTCCAAGGGGATTCTCGAAATATTTGAAGAGGTGAATGGAAAACGGAGGAGATGGCGTCAGTCCTGTTGTGACTTGTCAAAAAGTTTTCAAAAAGTTTTTGAAAAGTTTTGAAAACTTTAGTACTAACTTTTCCCAAGTTTTCTTCAACTTTCGCGTAAGAGTGTGGGAAATTTTTTAGTAGTTACCTTGGATTCGTGCTGTTCCAGTACACGGCATGCCTGGCTGAAAATACATTGCTTACTTGCTCCAGCAACACAGAGATCCACAATATGCGTTGTAAGGAACTTTCTAAATACATGTCTTCACCCTGACTCTTTCTCTCCCTTTCTTCCTTCCCTCTCTCCACAATCACAACCTGCTACTGAGTTTGAAGTTCGCACTGCAGATTTTTTTTACACCCCGAAATCCCTTGTAGAAGACACGCCCCAAAGTGTGTAACCTTAAACCTTACGTTTTTTTTTTGCCTCTTTGTGTATGTAGGCAATTACAAGAATCGAGGGGAATTTTATTTTGCCTTAAAGGGACAATGCACGTTTTGTGTCTGTTTTTTAAATCATAGTTTTATTTCATGGTCCCTTTCTAGCTGTGTAACTTTTATGAAATATTTTTTGGAAGCTCTCCCACGTGATTGAGCCCCCCCCCCAATTCAGAGAAGACTGAGGGTCCTGGTTTATACAAGTCGCAGTGGGAGGTGAGAGGAGCGAGAGAGACAGAGGGAGGATTGAGAGATAGGGGAATGAAAGAGGAAACAAATGAAAAAGACCTGGCCCCACCAGTACTGTACCCCATTGACCGGGAGGTCAGTGAGCACAGGGAGGGTGATGGGTGAACGGGACTCGGTGTGAGTTAGGACATGGGGGCAGCAGAGTTTTGGATGAGCTGAGGTTTACGGAGGGTAGAATGTGGGAGACCAGCCAGGAGTGTGTTGGAATAGTCAAGTCTAGAGGTAACGAAGACGTGAATGAGGGTTTCAGCAGCAGATGAGCTGAGACAGGGGCGAAGTTGGCTGGTGTTACGGAGGTGGAAATAGGTGGCCTCAGTGATGGTTTAGTAGCTGTGGGATATTTTACATCCACCTGAGAGGGGCGGACAAGCGCCTCAGTTTAACATCTCATCTGCACTTCCAACAGTGCAGCACTCCCTCAGTGCCGGCACTGGTGTGCCACCTGAATTTTAGTGCTCAAGTCTCTGGAGTGGGGTTCGAACCCGCAACCTTTTGACTGGGAGACGAGTGAGCGACCCACTGAGGTGCAGCTGACACATGAGGGGAGAAAGGAGGAGAGTGAGAAAGGGAAGACTGGGCAAGGCGGGAGATCTCCAAAATGTTGAGTGCCAGGAAAGTATGTGTTAGCATGGGAGTCTGGACTTCAGCCGTGTGAGGATAGAGGAAGGGGTGTTCCAGTCTCAAAAGGAAGGACAGGGCAGTTCAGAGGGTCGATGAACATTCTGGGATGGCCATTGGAGGATGATCATTATGGGATGGCCATTGGAGGATGGCCATTATGGGATGGCCGTTGGAGGATGACCATTATGGGATGGCCGTTGGAGGATGACCATTATGGGATGGCCATTGGTGGATGACCATTATGGGATGGCCGTTGGAGGATGACCATTATGGGATGGCCATTATGTCATGGCCTTATGGGATGGCCATTGGAGGATGGCCATTCTGGGATGACCATTCTGGGATGACCATTATGGGATGGCCATTGGAGGATGACCATTATGGGATGGCCATTCTGGGATGACCATTCTGGGATGACCATTATGGGATGGCCATTGGAGGATGGCCATTGGAGAATGACCATTCTGGGATGACCATTATGGGATGGCCATTCTGGGATGACCATTATGGGATGGCCATTATGGGATGACCATTCTGGGATGACCATTATGGGATGGCCATTGGAGGATGGCCATTATGGGATGGTCATTATGGGATGGCCATTGGAGGATGGCCATTGGAGGATGGCCATTCTGGGATGGCCATTATGGGATGGCCATTATGGGATGGCCATTGGAGGATGGCCATTATGGGATGGTCATTATGGGATGGCCATTGGAGGATGACCATTCTGGGATGACCATTATGGGATGACCATTATGGGATGGCCATTCTGGGATGACCATTCTGGGATGACCATTATGGGATGACCATTGGAGGATGACCATTATGGGATGGCCATTGGAGGATGACCATTCTGGGATGGCCATTATGGGATGACCATTATGAGATGGCCATTCTGGGATGGCCATTATGGGATGACCATTATGAGATGGCCATTCTGGGATGACCATTGGAGGATGACCATTCTGGGATGACCATTCTGGGATGACCATTATGAGATGGCCATTCTGGGATGGCCATTATGGGATGACCATTATGAGATGGCCATTCTGGGATGACCATTGGAGGATGACCATTCTGGGATGACCATTATGGGATGACCATTGGAGGATGACCATTATGGGATGGCCATTATGGGATGGCCATTGGAGGATGACCATTCTGGGATGACCATTCTGGGATGGCCATTCTGGGATGACCATTGGAGGATGACCATTATGGGATGGCCATTGGAGGATGACCATTATGGGATGGCCATTATGGGATGGCCATTGGAGGATGACCATTCTGGGATGACCATTATGGGATGGTCATTATGGGATGGCCATTGGAGGATGACCATTCTGGGATGACCATTATGGGATGACCATTATGGGATGGCCATTCTGGGATGACCATTCTGGGATGACCATTATGGGATGACCATTGGAGGATGACCATTATGGGATGGCCATTGGAGGATGACCATTCTGGGATGGCCATTATGGGATGACCATTATGAGATGGCCATTCTGGGATGGCCATTATGGGATGACCATTATGAGATGGCCATTCTGGGATGACCATTGGAGGATGACCATTCTGGGATGACCATTCTGGGATGACCATTATGAGATGGCCATTCTGGGATGGCCATTATGGGATGACCATTATGAGATGGCCATTCTGGGATGACCATTGGAGGATGACCATTCTGGGATGACCATTCTGGGATGACCATTGGAGGATGACCATTATGGGATGGCCATTATGGGATGGCCATTGGAGGATGACCATTCTGGGATGACCATTATGGGATGGTCATTATGGGATGGCCATTGGAGGATGACCATTCTGGGATGACCATTATGGGATGACCATTATGGGATGGCCATTCTGGGATGACCATTCTGGGATGACCATTATGGGATGACCATTGGAGGATGACCATTATGGGATGGCCATTGGAGGATGACCATTCTGGGATGGCCATTATGGGATGACCATTATGAGATGGCCATTCTGGGATGGCCATTATGGGATGACCATTATGAGATGGCCATTCTGGGATGACCATTGGAGGATGACCATTCTGGGATGACCATTCTGGGATGACCATTATGAGATGGCCATTCTGGGATGGCCATTATGGGATGACCATTATGAGATGGCCATTCTGGGATGACCATTGGAGGATGACCATTCTGGGATGACCATTCTGGGATGACCATTGGAGGATGACCATTCTGGGATGACCATTATGGGATGACCATTGGAGGATGACCATTATGGGATGGCCATTATGGGATGGCCATTGGAGGATGACCATTCTGGGATGACCATTCTGGGATGGCCATTCTGGGATGACCATTGGAGGATGACCATTATGGGATGGCCATTATGGGATGGCCATTGGAGGATGACCATTCTGGGATGACCATTCTGGGATGGCCATTCTGGGATGACCATTGGAGGATGACCATTATGGGATGGCCATTGGAGGATGACCATTATGGGATGGCCATTGGAGGATGACCATTTTGAAAAGGGCTGTTCAATTCCACCAGCTCCCTCCCTGCTCTTTCCCCAAGTACTTGGTGGCTGGGCTACCCTCGCCGCTCGTGGGATCTTACTGTGCGGCCCCGGTGAGGACAGTGACAAGGTATCGGTGTGGGGAGACAGGGATAAATGTGGGCGGGGGAGTGGTTTGGGAGATGCAAGGAGTCCTCTGCACAAATAGAAGCCTTCCGCTCGCAAGGGGGAGATTTGGCGCAGAACGACAGCTGAAGTTAATCACACCCAGCCTCAACAGGACGGAGTATTTGCTTTCATGTCAATAGAATGTTCCAGGCTGTAATTTGCAAGGAATGCAACTTTAAACCACATTTTAATAACAATAATGCTGGGTATGCAGTGGGTAAACGGGGACGATTCATTCCTGTCTCGTACTGCACGGTCCGTGTGTGTGTGTCTCAGTGTCAGCTGCTGTACAGGTACGAAGGGAAACGATCACTCAGGTTCCCTCTACCAGTCGTTCTGCTTTCTCTGAATCTAAAGCCAATGAGACAGTGACATCGCTGGGTTAGTTACTGGATTTTCGAGCACAGAGACTGGTGAGACCTCAGCAGGAGGGAAATTGAAATTAACAACGGTCGGAATTGACAATTTCAGTAGCGTTCCCACAGCAGTTTCTTTGATTTTCAACAGAATTGCTCGTCAGGGTTCCATTTAAAAAAAGCAGAGAGCAGAATCTCGGCAAGTCCCAGAGCAACAGAGACACATCTAATCTTTAATTACAGAATAACAGATACCCAGGAGTGAGTTACAGACTGGAATCTAATCGAGGGGTTCAGGGTGGTTTATATATAGAATAACAGATACCCGGGAGTGAGTTACAGACTGGAATCTAATCGAGGGGTTCGGGGGGTTTATATATAGAATAACAGATACCTGGGAGCGATTTACAGACTGGAATCTAATCGAGGGGTTCGGGTGGTTTATATATAGAATAACAGATACCCAGGAGTGAGTTACAGACTGGAATCTAATCGAGGGGTTCGGGGGGTTTATATATAGAATAACAGATACCCGGGAGTGAGTTACAGACTGGAATCTAATCGAGGGGTTCGGGGGGTTTATATATGGAATAACAGATACCCGGGAGTGAGTTACAGACTGGAATCTAATCGAGGGGTTCGGGGGGTTTATATATAGAATAACAGATACCCGGGAGTGAGTTACAGACTGGAATCTAATCGAGGGGTTCGGGTGGTTTATATATAGAATAACAGATACCTGGGAGTGAGTTACAGACTGGAATCTAATCGAGGGGTTCGGGTGGTTTATATATAGAATAACAGATACCCGGGAGTGAGTTACAGACTGGAATCTAATCCAGGGGTTCGGGGTGGTTTATATATAGAATAACAGATACCCGGGAGTGAGTTACAGACTGGAATCTAATCGAGGGGTTCGGGTGGTTTATATATAGAATAACAGATACCCGGGAGTGAGTTACAGACTGGAATCTAATCGAGGGGTTCGGGTGGTTTATATATAGAATAACAGATACCTGGGAGTGAGTTACAGACTGGAATCTAATCGAGGGATTCGGGGTGGTTTATATATAGAATAACAGATACCCGGGAGTGAGTTACAGACTGGAATCTAATCCAGGGGTTCGGGGTGGTTTATATATAGAATAACAGATACCCGGGAGTGAGTTACAGACTGGAATCTAATCGAGGGGTTCGGGTGGTTTATATATAGAATAACAGATACCTGGGAGTGAGTTACAGACTGGAATCTAATCGAGGGGTTCGGTGTGGTTTATATATAGAATAACAGATACCCGGGAGTGAGTTACAGGCTGGAATCTAATCGAGGGGTTTGGGGGGTTTATATATAGAATAACAGATACCCGGGAGTGAGTTACAGACTGGAATCTAATCGATGGGTTCGGGTGGTTTATATATAGAATAACAGATACCCGGGAGTGAGTTACAGACTGGAATCTAATCGAGGGGTTCGGGGGGTTTATATATAGAATAACAGATACCCGGGAGTGAGTTACAGACTGGAATCTAATCGAGGGGTTCGGGGGGTTTATATATGGAATAACAGATACCCGGGAGTGAGTTACAGACTGGAATCTAATCGAGGGGTTCGGGGGGTTTATATATAGAATAACAGATACCCGGGAGTGAGTTACAGACTGGAATCTAATCGAGGGGTTCGGGGGGTTTATATATAGAATAACAGATACCCGGGAGTGAGTTACAGACTGGAATCTAATCGAGGGGTTCGGGGGGTTTATATATGGAATAACAGATACCCGGGAGTGAGTTACAGACTGGAATCTAATCGAGGGGTTCGGGGGGTTTATATATAGAATAACAGATACCCGGGAGTGAGTTACAGACTGGAATCTAATCGAGGGGTTCGGGGTGGTTTATATATAGAATAACAGATACCCGGGAGTGAGTTACAGACTGGAATCTAATCGAGGGGTTCGGGGTGGTTTATATATAGAATAACAGATACCCGGGAGTGAGTTACAGACTGGAATCTAATCGAGGGGTTCGGGGTGGTTTATATATAGAATAACAGATACCCGGGAGTGAGTTACAGACTGGAATCTAATCGAGGGGTTCGGGTGGTTTATATATAGAATAACAGATACCCGGGAGTGAGTTACAGACTGGAATCTAATCGAGGGGTTCGGGTGGTTTATATATAGAATAACAGATACCCGGGAGTGAGTTACAGACTGGAATCTAATCGAGGGGTTCGGGTGGTTTATATATAGAATTACAGATACCTGGGAGTGAGTTACAGACTGGAATCTAATCGAGGGGTTCGGGGTGGTTTATATATAGAATAACAGATACCCGGGAGTGAGTTACAGACTGGAATCTAATCGAGGGGTTCGGGGTGGTTTATATATAGAATAACAGATACCCTGGAGTGAGTTACAGACTGGAATCTAATCGAGGGGTTCGGGGTGGTTTATATATAGAATAACAGATACCCGGGAGTGAGTTACAGACTGGAATCTAATCGAGGGGTTCGGGGTGGTTTATATATAGAATAACAGATACCCGGGAGTGAGTTACAGACTGGAATCTAATCGAGGGGTTCGGGTGGTTTATATATAGAATAACAGATACCCGGGAGTGAGTTACAGACTGGAATCTAATCGAGGGGTTCGGGTGGTTTATATATAGAATAACAGATACCCGGGAGTGAGTTACAGACTGGAATCTAATCGAGGGGTTCGGGTGGTTTATATATAGAATTACAGATACCTGGGAGTGAGTTACAGACTGGAATCTAATCGAGGGGTTCGGGGTGGTTTATATATAGAATAACAGATACCCGGGAGTGAGTTACAGACTGGAATCTAATCGAGGGGTTCGGGGTGGTTTATATATAGAATAACAGATACCCGGGAGTGAGTTACAGACTGGAATCTAATCGAGGGGTTCGGGGTGGTTTATATATAGAATAACAGATACCCGGGAGTGAGTTACAGACTGGAATCTAATCGAGGGGTTCGGGTGGTTTATATATAGAATAACAGATACCCGGGAGTGAGTTACAGACTGGAATCTAATCGAGGGGTTCGGGGGGTTTATATATAGAATAACAGATACCCGGGAGTGAGTTACAGACTGGAATCTAATCGAGGGGTTCGGGGTGGTTTATATATAGAATAACAGATACCCGGGAGTGAGTTACAGACTGGAATCTAATCGAGGGGTTCGGGTGGTTTATATATAGAATAACAGATACCCGGGAGTGAGTTACAGACTGGAATCTAATCGAGGGGTTCGGGGGGTTTATATATAGAATAATAGATACCCGGGAGTGAGTTACAGACTGGAATCTAATCGAGGGGTTCGGGGTGGTTTATATATAGAATAACAGATACCCGGGAGTGAGTTACAGACTGGAATCTAATCGAGGGGTTCGGGGGGTTTATATATAGAATAACAGATACCCGGGAGTGAGTTACAGACTGGAATCTAATCGAGGGGTTCGGGGTGGTTTATATATAGAATAACAGATACCTGGGAGTGAGTTACAGACTGGAATCTAATCGAGGGGTTCAGGTGGTTTATATATAGAATAACAGATACCCGGGAGTGAGTTGCGGACTGGAATCTAATCGAGGGGTTCGGGGTGGTTTATATATAGAATAACAGATACCCGGGAGTGAGTTACAGACTGGAATCTAATCGAGGGGTTCGGGGGGTTTATATATAGAATAACAGATACCCGGGAGTGAGTTACAGACTGGAATCTAATCGAGGGGTTCGCGTGGTTTATATATAGAATAACAGATACCCGGGAGTGAGTTACAGACTGGAATCTAATCGAGGGGTTCGGGGTGGTTTATATATAGAATAACAGATACCCGGGAGTGAGTTACAGACTGGAATCTAATCGAGGGGTTCGGGGGGTTTATATATAGAATAACAGATACCCGGGAGTGAGTTACAGACTGGAATCTAATCGAGGGGTTCAGGTGGTTTATATATAGAATAACAGATACCCGGGAGTGAGTTACAGACTGGAATCTAATCGAGGGGTTCGGGTGGTTTATATATAGAATAACAGATACCTGGGAGTGAGTTACAGACTGGAATCTAATCGAGGGGTTCGGGTGGTTTATATATAGAATAACAGATACCCGGGAGTGAGTTACAGACTGGAATCTAATCGAGGGGTTCGGGGGGTTTATATATAGAATAACAGATACCCGGGAGTGAGTTACAGACTGGAATCTAATCGAGGGGTTCGGGGGGTTTATATATAGAATAACAGATACCCGGGAGTGAGTTACAGACTGGAATCTAATCGAGGGGTTCGCGTGGTTTATATATAGAATAACAGATACCCGGGAGTGAGTTACAGACTGGAATCTAATCGAGGGGTTCGGGGTGGTTTATATATAGAATAACAGATACCCGGGAGTGAGTTACAGACTGGAATCTAATCGAGGGGTTCGGGGGGTTTATATATAGAATAACAGATACCCGGGAGTGAGTTACAGACTGGAATCTAATCGAGGGGTTCGGGTGGTTTATATATAGAATAACAGATACCCGGGAGTGAGTTACAGACTGGAATCTAATCGAGGGGTTCGGGTGGTTTATATATAGAATAACAGATACCCGGGAGTGAGTTACAGACTGGAATCTAATCGAGGGGTTCGGGTGGTTTATATATCGAATAACAGATACCCGGGAGTGAGTTACAGACTGGAATCTAATCGAGGGGTTCGGGGGGTTTATATATAGAATAACAGATACCCGGGAGTGAGTTACAGACTGGAATCTAATCGAGGGGTTCGGGTGGTTTATATATAGAATAACAGATACCCGGGAGTGAGTTACAGACTGGAATCTAATCGAGGGGTTCGGGTGGTTTATATATAGAATAACAGATACCCGGGAGTGAGTTACAGACTGGAATCTAATCGAGGGGTTCGGGTGGTTTATATATAGAATAACAGATACCCGGGAGTGAGTTACAGACTGGAATCTAATCGAGGAGTTCAGGGGGTTTATATATAGAATAACAGATACCCGGGAGTGAGTTACAGACTGGAATCTAATCGAGATGTTCGGGTGGTTTATATAGAGAATAACAGATACCCGGGAGTGAGTTACAGACTGGAATCTAATCGAGGGGTTCGGGGTGGTTTATATATAGAATAACAGATACCGGGGAGTGAGTTTTAGACTGGAATCTAATTGAGGGGTTCGGGTGGTTTATATATAGAATAACTGATACCCGGGAGTGAGTTACAGACTGGAATCTAATCGAGGGGTTCGGGTGGTTTATATATAGAATAACAGATACCCGGGAGTGAGTTACAGACTGGAATCTAATTGAGGGGTTCGGGGTGGTTTATATAGAGAATAACAGATACCCGGGAGTGAGTTACAGACTGGAATCTAATTGAGGGGTTCGGGTGGTTTATATATAGAATAACAGATACCCGGGAGTGAGTTACAGACTGGAATCTAATTGAGGGGTTCGGGGTGGTTTATATAGAGAATAACAGATACCCGGGAGTGAGTTACAGACTGGAATCTAATCGAGGGGTTCGGGTGGTTTATATATAGAATAACAGATACCCGGGAGTGAGTTACAGACTGGAATCTAATCGAGGGGTTCGGGGGGTTTATATATAGAATAACAGATACCCGGGAGTGAGTTACAGACTGGAATCTAATCGAGATGTTCGGGTGGTTTATATATAGAAAAACAGATACCCGAGAGTGAGTTACAGACTGGAATCTAATCGAGGGGTTCGGGTGGTTTATATAGAGAATAACAGATACCCGGGAGTGAGTTACAGACTGGAATCTAATCGAGGGGTTCGGGTGGTTTATATATAGAATAACAGATACCCGGGAGTGAGTTACAGACTGGAATCTAATCGAGGGGTTCGGGGGGTTTATATATAGAATAACAGATACCCGGGAGTGAGTTACAGACTGGAATCTAATCGAGGGGTTCGGGGGGTTTATATATGGAATAACAGATACCCGGGAGTGAGTTACAGACTGGAATCTAATCGAGGGGTTCGGGGGGTTTATATATAGAATAACAGATACCCGGGAGTGAGTTACAGACTGGAATCTAATCGAGGGGTTCGGGGGGTTTATATATAGAATAACAGATACCCGGGAGTGAGTTACAGACTGGAATCTAATCGAGGGGTTCGGGGGGTTTATATATGGAATAACAGATACCCGGGAGTGAGTTACAGACTGGAATCTAATCGAGGGGTTCGGGGGGTTTATATATAGAATAACAGATACCCGGGAGTGAGTTACAGACTGGAATCTAATCGAGGGGTTCGGGGTGGTTTATATATAGAATAACAGATACCCGGGAGTGAGTTACAGACTGGAATCTAATCGAGGGGTTCGGGGTGGTTTATATATAGAATAACAGATACCCGGGAGTGAGTTACAGACTGGAATCTAATCGAGGGGTTCGGGGTGGTTTATATATAGAATAACAGATACCCGGGAGTGAGTTACAGACTGGAATCTAATCGAGGGGTTCGGGTGGTTTATATATAGAATAACAGATACCCGGGAGTGAGTTACAGACTGGAATCTAATCGAGGGGTTCGGGTGGTTTATATATAGAATAACAGATACCCGGGAGTGAGTTACAGACTGGAATCTAATCGAGGGGTTCGGGTGGTTTATATATAGAATTACAGATACCTGGGAGTGAGTTACAGACTGGAATCTAATCGAGGGGTTCGGGGTGGTTTATATATAGAATAACAGATACCCGGGAGTGAGTTACAGACTGGAATCTAATCGAGGGGTTCGGGGTGGTTTATATATAGAATAACAGATACCCGGGAGTGAGTTACAGACTGGAATCTAATCGAGGGGTTCGGGGTGGTTTATATATAGAATAACAGATACCCGGGAGTGAGTTACAGACTGGAATCTAATCGAGGGGTTCGGGGTGGTTTATATATAGAATAACAGATACCCGGGAGTGAGTTACAGACTGGAATCTAATCGAGGGGTTCGGGTGGTTTATATATAGAATAACAGATACCCGGGAGTGAGTTACAGACTGGAATCTAATCGAGGGGTTCGGGTGGTTTATATATAGAATAACAGATACCCGGGAGTGAGTTACAGACTGGAATCTAATCGAGGGGTTCGGGTGGTTTATATATAGAATTACAGATACCTGGGAGTGAGTTACAGACTGGAATCTAATCGAGGGGTTCGGGGTGGTTTATATATAGAATAACAGATACCCGGGAGTGAGTTACAGACTGGAATCTAATCGAGGGGTTCGGGGTGGTTTATATATAGAATAACAGATACCCGGGAGTGAGTTACAGACTGGAATCTAATCGAGGGGTTCGGGGTGGTTTATATATAGAATAACAGATACCCGGGAGTGAGTTACAGACTGGAATCTAATCGAGGGGTTCGGGTGGTTTATATATAGAATAACAGATACCCGGGAGTGAGTTACAGACTGGAATCTAATCGAGGGGTTCGGGGGGTTTATATATAGAATAACAGATACCCGGGAGTGAGTTACAGACTGGAATCTAATCGAGGGGTTCGGGGTGGTTTATATATAGAATAACAGATACCCGGGAGTGAGTTACAGACTGGAATCTAATCGAGGGGTTCGGGTGGTTTATATATAGAATAACAGATACCCGGGAGTGAGTTACAGACTGGAATCTAATCGAGGGGTTCGGGGGGTTTATATATAGAATAACAGATACCCGGGAGTGAGTTACAGACTGGAATCTAATCGAGGGGTTCGGGGTGGTTTATATATAGAATAACAGATACCCGGGAGTGAGTTACAGACTGGAATCTAATCGAGGGGTTCGGGGGGTTTATATATGGAATAACAGATACCCGGGAGTGAGTTACAGACTGGAATCTAATCGAGGGGTTCGGGGTGGTTTATATATAGAATAACAGATACCTGGGAGTGAGTTACAGACTGGAATCTAATCGAGGGGTTCAGGTGGTTTATATATAGAATAACAGATACCCGGGAGTGAGTTGCGGACTGGAATCTAATCGAGGGGTTCGGGGTGGTTTATATATAGAATAACAGATACCCGGGAGTGAGTTACAGACTGGAATCTAATCGAGGGGTTCGGGGGGTTTATATATAGAATAACAGATACCCGGGAGTGAGTTACAGACTGGAATCTAATCGAGGGGTTCGCGTGGTTTATATATAGAATAACAGATACCCGGGAGTGAGTTACAGACTGGAATCTAATCGAGGGGTTCGGGGTGGTTTATATATAGAATAACAGATACCCGGGAGTGAGTTACAGACTGGAATCTAATCGAGGGGTTCGGGGGGTTTATATATAGAATAACAGATACCCGGGAGTGAGTTACAGACTGGAATCTAATCGAGGGGTTCAGGTGGTTTATATATAGAATAACAGATACCCGGGAATGAGTTACAGACTGGAATCTAATCGAGGGGTTCGGGTGGTTTATATATAGAATAACAGATACCCGGGAGTGAGTTACAGACTGGAATCTAATCGAGGGGTTCGGGTGGTTTATATATAGAATAACAGATACCCGGGAGTGAGTTACAGACTGGAATCTAATCGAGGGGTTCGGGGGGTTTATATATAGAATAACAGATACCCGGGAGTGAGTTACAGACTGGAATCTAATCGAGGGGTTCGGGGGGTTTATATATAGAATAACAGATACCCGGGAGTGAGTTACAGACTGGAATCTAATCGAGGGGTTCGCGTGGTTTATATATAGAATAACAGATACCCGGGAGTGAGTTGCAGACTGGAATCTAATCGAGGGGTTCGGGGTGGTTTATATATAGAATAACAGATACCCGGGAGTGAGTTACAGACTGGAATCTAATCGAGGGGTTCGGGGGGTTTATATATAGAATAACAGATACCCGGGAGTGAGTTACAGACTGGAATCTAATCGAGGGGTTCGGGTGGTTTATATATAGAATAACAGATACCCGGGAGTGAGTTACAGACTGGAATCTAATCGAGGGGTTCGGGTGGTTTATATATAGAATAACAGATACCCGGGAGTGAGTTACAGACTGGAATCTAATCGAGGGGTTCGGGTGGTTTATATATAGAATAACAGATACCCGGGAGTGAGTTACAGACTGGAATCTAATCGAGGGGTTCGGGGGGTTTATATATAGAATAACAGATACCCGGGAGTGAGTTACAGACTGGAATCTAATCGAGGGGTTCGGGTGGTTTATATATAGAATAACAGATACCCGGGAGTGAGTTACAGACTGGAATCTAATCGAGGGGTTCGGGTGGTTTATATATAGAATAACAGATACCCGGGAGTGAGTTACAGACTGGAATCTAATCGAGGGGTTCGGGTGGTTTATATATAGAATAACAGATACCCGGGAGTGAGTTACAGACTGGAATCTAATCGAGGAGTTCAGGGGGTTTATATATAGAATAACAGATACCCGGGAGTGAGTTACAGACTGGAATCTAATCGAGATGTTCGGGTGGTTTATATAGAGAATAACAGATACCCGGGAGTGAGTTACAGACTGGAATCTAATCGAGGGGTTCGGGGTGGTTTATATATAGAATAACAGATACCTGGGAGTGAGTTTTAGACTGGAATCTAATTGAGGGGTTCGGGTGGTTTATATATAGAATAACTGATACCCGGGAGTGAGTTACAGACTGGAATCTAATCGAGGGGTTCGGGTGGTTTATATATAGAATAACAGATACCCGGGAGTGAGTTACAGACTGGAATCTAATTGAGGGGTTCGGGGTGGTTTATATAGAGAATAACAGATACCCGGGAGTGAGTTACAGACTGGAATCTAATTGAGGGGTTCGGGTGGTTTATATATAGAATAACAGATACCCGGGAGTGAGTTACAGACTGGAATCTAATTGAGGGGTTCGGGGTGGTTTATATAGAGAATAACAGATACCCGGGAGTGAGTTACAGACTGGAATCTAATCGAGGGGTTCGGGTGGTTTATATATAGAATAACAGATACCCGGGAGTGAGTTACAGACTGGAATCTAATCGAGGGGTTCGGGGGGTTTATATATAGAATAACAGATACCCGGGAGTGAGTTACAGACTGGAATCTAATCGAGATGTTCGGGTGGTTTATATATAGAAAAACAGATACCCGAGAGTGAGTTACAGACTGGAATCTAATCGAGGGTTTCCCTCTCCACTGTCCCCATCAAACACTCCCAGGGACAGGTACAGCACGGGGGTTGATACAGAGTAAAGCTCCCTCTACATGGTGCAGAAGCTCTCATTGCTCGGCTTCAGGGCTGGGTTTGAACCTCGGCCCAGTGTGTGATTTCACCCAGGGTGACTTTTTTTCCCCAACTGTCGGAGCGTGGACTGTGCTTTTATCGGTTGAGTGAGCATTATTGATTTAAACCGACTCTGTGAAAAATAACTGCCTGTCTTTAGCTCTGAATTGAGATTGTTCCTGGGTGGTAGGTGTCTGATTAAAGCCACAGAAATAATTGCTGGGTTCCAATCAAACTAACTGCTCATTAAGTTCTCTGTCAGTGGATGTGGTTGCTCCTCTTCGGTCTTCATTCTCGCCGCTCCCGCGCGGCCAATCCCGACGGTGTTGCCTTCGTATCTTAACTCTATCTCCCATCCCTGTTCTGTGACCCAAGCGGTCCAGAGGGAGAGCTTTCTAACTCCGCACAGGCAGGACCCAGAATTGAACCCGGGTCAGCTGGAGCTGTGAGGCTGCGGTGCTAACCACTGCGCCACTGTGCCGCCCATGTTGTTTGGGCTTTTTCGAACACCTATGTAGCCAACATGGTTGCTGAGCCTGGAGACCCTCAATTGGCCGCAGCAATATTTACCCTTTCTTTCACGTGTGATTGCCCTCTGAGCTTTAGCTCCTTTTAATTCACAAAGAAAAATGCAGCGAGACGTAATTGTCCTCCTTCGAGCAAGACCCTTTGGAGGGGGGCGAATTTATTTGCTGGACAACACCACCACCGTGTGGTCGCTCACGGTGCTGCACCCATGCTGGTTTAACCTTGGGGCAGAGGTCCAGTTGCCTCCTGCGCTCAGCCCCAGACTGAATTAGCACCTCCCACCCCCCCCCCCCCAACCCCCACCGTTGCCCCATTGACAATACCTCGTCCCACCCTGCTCTCACCCAGATGTGAACACTGCTACACAGATGTGGTGAGAAAGAGGTTATAAAGAAGTGGTGGACCCGAAACACAGGTCGGGGGACAGCGTCACCATGTATTTGTAGCTAGTCCCCGGGGAGTGTGTCAGTATTTACAGGGGGGGTCCTGGGGAGTGTGTCAGTATTTACAGGGGGGGTCCTGGGGAGTGTGTCAGTATTTACAGGGGGGGGTCCTGGGGAGTGTGTCAGTATTTACAGGGGGTCCTGGGGAGTGTGTCAGTATTTACAGGGGGGGTCCTGGGGAGTGTGTCAGTATTTACAGGGGGGGTCCTGGGGAGTGTGTCAGTATTTACAGGAGGGGTCCTGGGGAGTGTGTCAGTATTTACAGGGGGGGTCCTGGGGAGTGTGTCAGTATTTATAGGGGGTCCTGGGGAGTGTGTCAGTATTTACAGGGGGGGTCCTGGGGAGTGTGTCAGTATTTACAGGGGGGGTCCTGGGGAGTGTGTCAGTATTTACAGGGGGGGTCCTGGGGAGTGTGTCAGTATTTACAGGGGGGGTCCTGGGGAGTGTGTCAGTATATATAGGGGGTCCTGGGGAGTGTGTCAGTATTTACAGGGGGGGTCCTGGGGAGTGTGTTAGTATTTACAGGGGGTCTCCGGGGAGTGTGTCAGTATTTACAGGGGGTCCTGGGGAGTGTGTCAGTATTTACAGGGGGTCCTGGGGAGTGTGTTAGTATTTACAGGGGGTCTCCGGGGAGTGTGTCAGTATTTACAGGGGGTCCTGGGGAGTGTGTTAGTATTTACAGGGGGTCTCCGGGGAGTGTGTCAGTATTTACAGGGGGGTCCCCGGGGAGTGTGTCAGTATTTACAGGGGGTCCTGGGGAGTGTGTTAGTATTTACAGGGGGTCTCCGGGGAGTGTGTCAGTATTTACAGGGGGTCCTGGGGAATGTGTTAGTATTTACAGGGGGTCTCCGGGGAGTGTGTCAGTATTTACAGGGGGTCCTGGGGAGTGTGTCAGTATTTACAGGGGGGGTCCTGGGGAGTGTGTCAGTATTTACAGGGGGGTCCCCGGGGAGTGTGTCAGTATTTACAGGGGGTCCTGGGGAGTGTGTTAGTATTTACAGGGGGTCTCCGGGGAGTGTGTCAGTATTTACAGGGGGGACACGGGGAGTGTGTCAGTATTTACAGGGGGTCCTGGGGAGTGTGTTGGTATTTACAGGGGGTCTCCGGGGAGTGTGTCAGTATTTACAGGGGGTCCTGGGGAGTGTGTTAGTATTTACAGGGGGTCTCCGGGGAGTGTGTCAGTATTTACAGGGGGGTCCCCGGGGAGTGTGTCAGTATTTACAGGGGGGGTCCTGGGGAGTGTGTCAGTATTTACAGGGGGTCTCTGGGGAGTGTGTCAGTATTTACAGGGGGTCCTGGGGAGTGTGTCAGTATTTACAGGGGGGGTCCTGGGGAGTGTGTCAGTATTCACAAGGGGTCCTGGGGAGTGTGTCAGTATTTCCAGGGGGGGTCCCGGGGAGTGTGTCAGTATTCACAAGGGGTCCTGGGGAGTGTGTCAGTATTTCTAGGGGGGGTCCCGGGGAGTGTGTTAGTATTTTCAGGGGGTCTCCGGGGAGTGTGTCAGTATTTACAGGGGGTCCTGGGGAGTGTGTCAGTATTTACAGGGGGGGTCCTGGGGAGTGTGTCAGTATTTCCAGGGGGGGTCCCGGGGAGTGTGTCAGTATTCACAAGGGGTCCTGGGGAGTGTGTCAGTATTTCTAGGGGGGGTCCCGGGGAGTGTGTCAGTATTTACAGGGGGTCCTGGGGAGTGTGTCAGTATTTACAGGGTGTCTCCGGGGAGTGTGTCAGTATTTACAGGGGGTCTCCGGGGAGTGTGTCAGTATTTACAGGGGGTCCTGGGGAGTGTGTCAGTATTTACAGGGGGGGTCCTGGGGAGTGTGTCAGTATTCACAAGGGGTCCTGGGGAGTGTGTCAGTATTTCCAGGGGGGGTCCCGGGGAGTGTGTCAGTATTCACAAGGGGTCCTGGGGAGTGTGTCAGTATTTCTAGGGGGGGTCCCGGGGAGTGTGTCAGTATTTACAGCAGGTCCTGGGGAGTGTGTCAGTATTTACAGGGGGTCTCCGGGGAGTGTGTCAGTATTTACAGGGGGTCCTGGGGAGTGTGTTAGTATTTACAGGGGGTCTCCGGGGAGTGTGTCAGTATTTACAGGGGGGTCCCCGGGGAGTGTGTCAGTATTTACAGGGGGGGTCCTGGGGAGTGTGTCAGTATTTACAGGGGGTCTCCGGGGAGTGTGTCAGTATTTACAGGGGGTCCTGGGGAGTGTGTTAGTATTTACAGGGGGTCTCCGGGGAGTGTGTCAGTATTTACAGGGGGGTCCTGGGGAGTGTGTCAGTATTCACAAGGGGTCCTGGGGAGTGTGTCAGCATTTCCAGGGGGGGTCCCGGGGAGTGTGTCAGTATTCACAAGGGGTCCTGGGGAGTGTGTCAGTATTTCTAGGGGGGGTCCCGGGGAGTGTGTCAGTATTTACAGGGGGTCCTGGGGAGTGTGTCAGTATTTACAGGGGATCCCCGGGGAGTGTGTCAGTATTTACAGGGGGGGGTCCTGGGGAGTGTGTCAGTATTTACAGGGGGGGTCCTGGGGAGTGTGTCAGTATTTACAGGGGGTCCCGGGGAGTGTGTCAGTATTTACAGGGGGGGGTCCTGGGGAGTGTGTCAGTATTTACAGGGGGTCCCGGGGAGTGTGTCAGTATTTACAGGGGGTCTCCGGGGAGTGTGTCAGTATTTACAGGGGGGGTCCTGGGGAGTGTGTCAGTATTTACAGGGGGGGTCCTGGGGAGTGTGTCAGTATTTACAGGGGGGGTCCTGGGGAGTGTGTCAGTATTTACAGGGGGGTCCTGGGGAGTGTGTCAGTATTTACAGAGGGGGTCCTGGGGAGTGTGTCAGTATTTCCAGGGGGGGTCCCGGGGAGTGTGTCAGTATTTACAGGGGGTCCTGGGGAGTGTGTCAGTATTTACAGGGGGTCCTGGGGAGTGTGTCAGTATTTCCAGGGGGGGTCCCGGGGAGTGTGTCAGTATTTACAGGGGGTCCTGGGGAGTGTGTCAGTATTTACAGGGGGGGGTCCCGGGGAGTGTGTCAGTATTTCCAGGGGGTCCTGGGGAGTGTGTCAGTATTTCCAGGGGGGGTCCCGGGGAGTGTGTCAGTATTTACAGGGGGGGTCCCGGGGAGTGTGTCAGTATTTACAGGGGGGTCCCCGGGGAGTGTGTCAGTATTTACAGGGGGGGGTCCCGGGGAGTGTGTCAGTATTTCCAGGGGGTCCTGGGGAGTGTGTCAGTATTTCCAGGGGGGGTCCCGGGGAGTGTGTCAGTATTTACAGGGGGGTCCCCGGGGAGTGTGTCAGTATTTACAGGGGGGGGTCCCGGGGAGTGTGTCAGTATTTCCAGGGGGTCCTGGGGAGTGTGTCAGTATTTCCAGGGGGGGTCCCGGGGAGTGTGTCAGTATTTACAGGGGGTCCTGGGGAGTGTGTCAGTATTTACAGGAGGTCCCCTGGGAGTGTGTCAGTATTTCCAGGGGGGGTCCCGGGGAGTGTGTCAGTATTTACAGGGGGTCCTGGGGAGTGTGTCAGTATTTACAGGGGGTCCTGGGGAGTGTGTCAGTATTTCCAGGGGGGGTCCCGGGGAGTGTGTCAGTATTTACAGGGGGTCCTGGGGAGTGTGTCAGTATTTACAGGGGGTCCTGGGGAGTGTGTCAGTATTTACAGGGGGTCCTGGGGAGTGTGTCAGTATTTCCAGGGGGGGTCCCAGGGAGTGTGTCAGTATTTCCAGGGGGTGTCCCCGGGGAGTGTGTCAGTATTTACAGGGGGTGTCCCCGGGGAGTGTGTCAGTATTTACAGGAGGGTCCCCGGGGAGTGTGTCAGTATTTGCAGGGGGGTCCCCGGGGTGTGTGTCAGTATTTACAGGGGGGGGTCCCCGGGGAGTGTGTCAGTATTTACAGGGGGTGTCCCCGGGGTGTGTGTCAGTATTTACAGGGGGGTCCCCGGGGAGTGTGTCAGTATTTACAGGGGGGGGTCCCCGGGGAGTGTGTCAGTATTTCCAGGGGGGGTCCCGGGGAGTGTGTCAGTATTTACAGGGGGTCCTGGGGAGTGTGTCAGTATTTACAGGGGGTGTCCCCGGGGTGTGTGTCAGTATTTACAGGGGGGTCCCCGGGGAGTGTGTCAGTATTTACAGGGGGGGGTCCCCGGGGAGTGTGTCAGTATTTCCAGGGGGGGTCCCGGGGAGTGTGTCAGTATTTACAGGGGGTCCTGGGGAGTGTGTCAGTATTTACAGGGGGTGTCCCCGGGGTGTGTGTCAGTATTTACAGGGGGGTCCCCGGGGAGTGTGTCAGTATTTACAGGGGGGGGGTCCCCGGGGAGTGTGTCAGTATTTACAGGAGGGTCCCCGGGGAGTGTGTCAGTATTTACAGGGGGTGTCCCCGGGGTGTGTGTCAGTATTTACAGGAGGGTCCCCGGGGAGTGTGTCAGTATTTACAGGGGGTCCTGGGGAGTGTGTCAGTATTTACAGGAGGGTCCCCGGGGAGTGTGTCAGTATTTACAGGGGGTCCTGGAGATTGTGTCAGTATTTACAGGGGGTCCCGGGGAGTGTGTCAGTATTTACAGGGGGTCCTGGGGAGTGTGTCAGTATTTACAGGGGGGGTCCCGGGGAGTGTGTCAGTATTTACAGGGGGTGTCCCCGGGGAGTGTGTCAGTATTTACAGGAGGGTCCCCGGGGAGTGTGTCAGTATTTACAGGGGGTGTCCCCGGGGAGTGTGTCAGTATTTACAGGGGGGTCCCCGGGGAGTGTGTCAGTATTTACAGGGGGTGTCCCCGGGGAGTGTGTCAGTATTTACAGGAGGGTCCCCGGGGAGTGTGTCAGTATTTGCAGGGGGGTCCCCGGGGTGTGTGTCAGTATTTACAGGGGGGGGTCCCCGGGGAGTGTGTCAGTATTTACAGGAGGGTCCCCGGGGAGTGTGTCAGTATTTGCAGGGGGGTCCCCGGGGGTGTGTGTCAGTATTTACAGGGGGGGGTCCCCGGGGAGTGTGTCAGTATTTACAGGGGGTGTCCCCGGGGTGTGTGTCAGTATTTACAGGGGGGTCCCCGGGGAGTGTGTCAGTATTTACAGGGGGTCCTGGGGAGTGTGTCAGTATTTACAGGGGGTGTCCCCGGGGAGTGTGTCAGTATTTACAGGAGGGTCCCCGGGGAGTGTGTCAGTATTTGCAGGGGGGTCCCCGGGGTGTGTGTCAGTATTTACAGGGGGGGGTCCCCGGGGAGTGTGTCAGTATTTACAGGAGGGTCCCCGGGGAGTGTGTCAGTATTTGCAGGGGGGTCCCCGGGGTGTGTGTCAGTATTTACAGGGGGGGGTCCCCGGGGAGTGTGTCAGTATTTACAGGGGGGGGTCCCCGGGGAGTGTGTCAGTATTTACAGGGGGTGTCCCCGGGGTGTGTGTCAGTATTTACAGGGGGGTCCCCGGGGAGTGTGTCAGTATTTACAGGGGGGGGTCCCCGGGGAGTGTGTCAGTATTTCCAGGGGGGGTCCCGGGGAGTGTGTCAGTATTTACAGGGGGTCCTGGGGAGTGTGTCAGTATTTACAGGGGGTGTCCCCGGGGTGTGTGTCAGTATTTACAGGGGGGTCCCCGGGGAGTGTGTCAGTATTTACAGGGGGGGGTCCCCGGGGAGTGTGTCAGTATTTCCAGGGGGGGTCCCGGGGAGTGTGTCAGTATTTACAGGGGGTCCTGGGGAGTGTGTCAGTATTTACAGGGGGTGTCCCCGGGGTGTGTGTCAGTATTTACAGGGGGGTCCCCGGGGAGTGTGTCAGTATTTACAGGGGGGGGTCCCCGGGGAGTGTGTCAGTATTTACAGGAGGGTCCCCGGGGAGTGTGTCAGTATTTACAGGGGGTGTCCCCGGGGTGTGTGTCAGTATTTACAGGAGGGTCCCCGGGGAGTGTGTCAGTATTTACAGGAGGGTCCCCGGGGAGTGTGTCAGTATTTACAGGGGGGTCCCCGGGGAGTGTGTCAGTATTTACAGGGGGGGGTCCCCGGGGAGTGTGTCAGTATTTCCAGGGGGGGTCCCGGGGAGTGTGTCAGTATTTACAGGGGGTCCTGGGGAGTGTGTCAGTATTTACAGGAGGGTCCCCGGGGAGTGTGTCAGTATTTACAGGGGGTCCTGGGGAGTGTGTCAGTATTTACAGGAGGGTCCCCGGGGAGTGTGTCAGTATTTACAGGGGGGTCCCGGGGAGTGTGTCAGTATTTACAAGGTGTCCCCGGGGAGTGTGTCAGTATTTACAGGGGGTCTCCGGGGAGTGTGTCAGTATTTACAATGTGTCCCCGGGGAGTGTGTCAGTATTTACAGGGGCTCCCTGCGGAGTGTGTCAGTATTTACAGGGGGTCTCCGGGGAGTGTGTCAGTATTTACAGGGGGGTCCCGGGGAGTGTGTCAGTATTTACAATGTGTCCCCGGGGAGTGTGTCAGTATTTACAGGGGCTCCCTGCGGAGTGTGTCAGTATTTACAGGGGGTCTCCGGGGAGTGTGTCAGTATTTACAGGGGGTCTCCGGGGAGTGTGTCAGTATTTACAGGGGGTCCTGGGGATGTGTCAGTATTTACAGGGGGTCCTGGGGATGTGTCAGTATTTACAGGGGGTCCTGGGGAGTGTGTCAGTATTTACAGGGGGTCCTGGGGATGTGTCAGTTTTTACAAGAGGGGTCCCGGGGAGTGTGTCAGTATTTACAGGGGGGTCCTGGGGAGTGTGTCAGTATTTACAAGAGGGGTCCCCGGGAGTGTGTCAGTATTTACAGGGGGTCCTGGGGAGTGTGTCAGTATTTACAGGGGGTCCTGGGGATGTGTCAGTTTTTACAAGAGGGGTCCCGGGGAGTGTGTCAGTATTTACAGGGGGGTCCTGGGGAGTGTGTCAGTATTTACAAGAGAGAGGGGTCCTGGGGATGTGTCAGTTTTTACAAGAGGGGTCCCGGGGAGTGGGTCAGTATTTACAGGGGGTCCCGGGGAGTGTGTCAGTATTTACTGGGGGTCCCCGGGGAGTGTGTCAGTATTTACAGGGGGTCCCGGGGAGTGTGTCAGTATTTACAGGGGGTCCCGGGGAGTGTGTCAGTATTTACTGGGGGTCTCCGGGGAGTGTGTCAGTATTTACAGGGGGTCCCGGGGAGTGTGTCAGTATTTACAGGGGGTCCCGGGGAGTGTGTCAGTATTTACAGGGGGTCCTGGGGATGTGTCAGTATTTACAGGGGGGGGTCCTGGGGAGTGTGTCAGTATTTACAGGGGGTCCCGGGGAGTGTGTCAGTATTTACTGGGGGTCCCCGGGGAGTGTGTCAGTATTTACAGGGGGTCCCGGGGAGTGTGTCAGTATTTACAGGGGGTCCCGGGGAGTGTGTCAGTATTTACTGGGGGTCTCCGGGGAGTGTGTCAGTATTTACAAGAGGGGTCCCGGGGAGTGTGTCAGTATTTACAGGGGGTCCTGGGGATGTGTCAGTATTTACAAGAGGGGTCCCGGGGAGTGTGTCAGTATTTACAGGGGGCGGTCCTGGGGAGTGTGTCAGTATTTACAGGGGGTCCCGGGGAGTGTGTCAGTATTTACAGGGGGTCTCCGGGGAGTGTGTCAGTATTTACAGGGGGGGTCCTGGGGAGTGTGTCAGTATTTACAGGGGGGGTCCTGGGGAGTGTGTCAGTATTTACAGGGGGGGTCCTGGGGAGTGTGTCAGTATTTACAGAGGGGGTCCTGGGGAGTGTGTCAGTATTTCCAGGGGGGTTCCCGGGGAGTGTGTCAGTATTTACAGGGGGTCCTGGGGAGTGTGTCAGTATTTACAGGGGGTCCTGGGGAGTGTGTCAGTATTTCCAGGGGGGGTCCCGGGGAGTGTGTCAGTATTTACAGGGGGTCCTGGTGAGTGTGTCAGTATTTACAGGGGGGGTCCTGAGGAGTGTGTCAGTATTTACAAGGGGTCCTGGGGAGTGTGTCAGTATTTCCAGGGGGGGGTCCCGGGGAGTGTGTCAGTATTTACAGGGGGTCCTGGGGAGTGTGTCAGTATTTACAGGAGGGTCCCCGGGGAGTGTGTCAGTATTTACAGGGGGGTCCCCGGGGAGTGTGTCAGTATTTACATGGGGGGGTCCCCGGGGAGTGTGTCAGTATTTCCAGGGGGGGTCCCGGGGAGTGTGTCAGTATTTACAGGGGGTCCTGGGGAGTGTGTCAGTATTTACAGGAGGTCCCCGGGGAGTGTGTCAGTATTTACAGGGGGTCCCGGGGAGTGTGTCAGTATTTACAGGGGGTCCCGGGGAGTGTGTCAGTATTTACAGGGGGTCCCGGGGAGTGTGTCAGTATTTACAGGAGGTCCCCGGGGAGTGTGTCAGTATTTCCAGGGGGGGTCCCGGGGAGTGTGTCAGTATTTACAGGGGGGGTCCCGGGGAGTGTGTCAGTATTTACAGGGGGGGTCCTGGGGAGTGTGTCAGTATTTCCAGGGGGGGTCCCGGGGAGTGTGTCAGTATTTACAGGGGGTCCTGGGGAGTGTGTCAGTATTTACTGGGGGTCTCCGGGGAGTGTGTCAGTATTTACAGGGGGGGGTCCTGGGGAGTGTGTCAGTATTTACAAGGGGTCCTGGGGAGTGTGTCAGTATTTCCAGGGGGGGTCCCGGGGAGTGTGTCAGTATTTACAGGGGGTCCTGGAGAGTGTGTCAGTATTTACAGGGGGTGTCCCCGGGGTGTGTGTCAGTATTTACAGGAGGGTCCCCGGGGAGTGTGTCAGTATTTACAGGGGGGTCCCCGGGGAGTGTGTCAGTATTTACAGGGGGGGGTACCCGGGGTGTGTGTCAGTATTTACAGGAGGGTCCCCGGGGAGTGTGTCAGTATTTACAGGGGGGTCCCCGGGGAGTGTGTCAGTATTTACAGGGGGGGGTCCCCGGGGAGTGTGTCAGTATTTCCAGGGGGGGTCCCGGGGAGTGTGTCAGTATTTACAGGGGGTCCTGGGGAGTGTGTCAGTATTTACAGGGGGTGTCCCCGGGGTGTGTGTCAGTATTTACAGGGGGGTCCCCGGGGAGTGTGTCAGTATTTACAGGGGGGGTCCCCGGGGAGTGTGTCAGTATTTACAGGGGGGGGTCCCCGGGGAGTGTGTCAGTATTTACAGGAGGGTCCCCGGGGAGTGTGTCAGTATTTACAGGGGGTGTCCCCGGGGTGTGTGTCAGTATTTACAGGAGGGTCCCCGGGGAGTGTGTCAGTATTTACAGGGGGGTCCCCGGGGAGTGTGTCAGTATTTACAGGGGGGGGTCCCCGGGGAGCGTGTCAGTATTTCCAGGGGGGGTCCCGGGGAGTGTGTCAGTATTTACAGGGGGTCCTGGGGAGTGTGTCAGTATTTACAGGAGGGTCCCCGGGGAGTGTGTCAGTATTTACAGGGGGTCCTGGAGATTGTGTCAGTATTTACAGGGGGTCCCGGGGAGTGTGTCAGTATTTACAGGGGGTCCCGGGGAGTGTGTCAGTATTTACAGGGGGGGGTCCTGGGGAGTGTGTCAGTATTTACAGGAGGGTCCCCGGGGAGTGTGTCAGTATTTACAGGGGGTCTCCGGGGAGTGTGTCAGTATTTACAGGGGGGTCCCGGGGAGTGTGTCAGTATTTACAATGGGTCCCCGGGGAGTGTGTCAGTATTTACAGGGGGTCTCCGGGGAGTGTGTCAGTATTTACAGGGGGTCTCCGGGGAGTGTGTCAGTATTTACAGGAGGTCCTGGGGATGTGTCAGTATTTACAGGAGGTCCTGGGGATGTGTCAGTATTTACAGGGGGTCCTGGGGAGTGTGTCAGTATTTACAGGGGGTCCTGGGGATGTGTCAGTTTTTACAAGAGGGGTCCCGGGGAGTGTGTCAGTATTTACAGGGGGGTCCTGGGGAGTGTGTCAGTATTTACAAGAGGGGTCCCCGGGGAGTGTGTCAGTATTTACAGGGGGTCCTGGGGAGTGTGTCAGTATTTACAGGGGGTCCTGGGGATGTGTCAGTTTTTACAAGAGGGGTCCCGGGGAGTGTGTCAGTATTTACAGGGGGGTCCTGGGGAGTGTGTCAGTATTTACAAGAGGGGTCCTGGGGATGTGTCAGTTTTTACAAGAGGGGTCCCGGGGAGTGGGTCAGTATTTACAGGGGGTCCCGGGGAGTGTGTCAGTATATACAGGGGGTCCTGGGGATGTGTCAGTATTTACAAGAGGGGTCCCGGGGAGTGGGTCAGTATTTACAGGGGGTCCCGGGGAGTGTGTCAGTATTTACTGGGGGTCCCCGGGGAGTGTGTCAGTATTTACAGGGGGTCCCGGGGAGTGTGTCAGTATTTACAGGGGGTCCCGGGGAGTGTGTCAGTATTTACTGGGGGTCTCCGGGGAGTGTGTCAGTATTTACAGGGGGTCCCGGGGAGTGTGTCAGTATTTACAGGGGGTCCCGGGGAGTGTGTCAGTATTTACAGGGGGTCCTGGGGATGTGTCAGTATTTACAAGAGGGGTCCTGGGGAGTGTGTCAGTATTTACAGGGGGTCCCGGGGAGTGTGTCAGTATTTACTGGGGGTCCCCGGGGAGTGTGTCTGTATTTACAGGGGGTCCCGGGGAGTGTGTCAGTATTTACAGGGGGTCCCGGGGAGTGTGTCAGTATTTACTGGGGGTCTCCGGGGAGTGTGTCAGTATTTACAAGAGGGGTACCGGGGAGTGTGTCAGTATTTACAAGAGGGGTCCCGGGGAGTGGGTCAGTATTTACAGGGGGTCCTGGGGAGTGTGTCAGTATTTACAGGGGGGGTCCTGGGGAGTGTGTCAGTATTTCCAGGGGGGGTCCCGGGGAGTGTGTCAGTATTCACAAGGGGTCCTGGGGAGTGTGTCAGTATTTCTAGGGGGGGTCCCGGGGAGTGTGTCAGTATTTACAGGGGGTCCTGGGGAGTGTGTCAGTATTTACATGGGGTCTCCGGGGAGTGTGTCAGTATTTACAGGGGGTCTCCGGGGAGTGTGTCAGTATTTACAGGGGGTCCTGGGGAGTGTGTCAGTATTTACAGGGGGGGTCCTGGGGAGTGTGTCAGTATTCACAAGGGGTCCTGGGGAGTGTGTCAGTATTTCCAGGGGGGGTCCCGGGGAGTGTGTCAGTATTCACAAGGGGTCCTGGGGAGTGTGTCAGTATTTCTAGGGGGGGTCCCGGGGAGTGTGTCAGTATTTACAGCAGGTCCTGGGGAGTGTGTCAGTATTTACAGGGGGTCTCCGGGGAGTGTGTCAGTATTTACAGGGGGTCCTGGGGAGTGTGTTAGTATTTACAGGGGGTCTCCGGGGAGTGTGTCAGTATTTACAGGGGGGTCCCCGGGGAGTGTGTCAGTATTTACAGGGGGGGTCCTGGGGAGTGTGTCAGTATTTACAGGGGGTCTCCGGGGAGTGTGTCAGTATTTACAGGGGGTCCTGGGGAGTGTGTTAGTATTTACAGGGGGTCTCTGGGGAGTGTGTCAGTATTTACAGGGGGGTCCTGGGGAGTGTGTCAGTATTCACAAGGGGTCCTGGGGAGTGTGTCAGTATTTCCAGGGGGGGTCCCGGGGAGTGTGTCAGTATTCACAAGGGGTCCTGGGGAGTGTGTCAGTATTTCTAGGGGGGGTCCTGGGGAGTGTGTCAGTATTTACAGGGGGTCCTGGGGAGTGTGTCAGTATTTACAGGGGGGGTCCTGGGGAGTGTGTCAGTATTTACAGGGGATCCCCGGGGAGTGTGTCAGTATTTACAGGGGGGGGTCCTGGGGAGTGTGTCAGTATTTACAGGGGGGGTCCTGGGGAGTGTGTCAGTATTTACAGGGGTCCCGGGGAGTGTGTCAGTATTTACAGGGGGTCTCCGGGGAGTGTGTCAGTATTTACAGGGGGGGTCCTGGGGAGTGTGTCAGTATTTACAGGGGGGGTCCTGGGGAGTGTGTCAGTATTTACAGGGGGGGTCCTGGGGAGTGTGTCAGTATTTACAGAGGGGGTCCTGGGGAGTGTGTCAGTATTTCCAGGGGGGGTCCCGGGGAGTGTGTCAGTATTTACAGGGGGTCCTGGGGAGTGTGTCAGTATTTACAGGGGGTCCTGGGGAGTGTGTCAGTATTTACAGGGGGTCCTGGGGAGTGTGTCAGTATTTCCAGGGGGGGTCCCGGGGAGTGTGTCAGTATTTACAGGGGGTCCTGGGGAGTGTGTCAGTATTTACAGGAGGGTCCCCGGGGAGTGTGTCAGTATTTACAGGGGGGTCCCCGGGGAGTGTGTCAGTATTTACAGGGGGTGTCCCCGGGGTGTGTGTCAGTATTTACAGGAGGGTCCCCGGGGAGTGTGTCAGTATTTACAGGGGGGTCCCCGGGGAGTGTGTCAGTATTTACAGGGGGGGGGTCCCCGGGGAGTGTGTCAGTATTTCCAGGGGGGGTCCCGGGGAGTGTGTCAGTATTTACAGGGGGTCCTGGGGAGTGTGTCAGTATTTACAGGGGGTGTCCCCGGGGTGTGTGTCAGTATTTACAGGGGGGTCCCCGGGGAGTGTGTCAGTATTTACAGGGGGGGGTCCCCGGGGAGTGTGTCAGTATTTACAGGAGGGTCCCCGGGGAGTGTGTCAGTATTTACAGGGGGTGTCCCCGGGGTGTGTGTCAGTATTTACAGGAGGGTCCCCGGGGAGTGTGTCAGTATTTACAGGGGGGTCCCCGGGGAGTGTGTCAGTATTTACAGGGGTGGGTCCCCGGGGAGTGTGTCAGTATTTCCAGGGGGGGTCCCGGGGAGTGTGTCAGTATTTACAGGGGGTCCTGGGGAGTGTGTCAGTATTTACAGGAGGGTCCCCGGGGAGTGTGTCAGTATTTACAGGGGGTCTCCGGGGAGTGTGTCAGTATTTACAGGGGGGTCCCGGGGAGTGTGTCAGTATTTACAATGGGTCCCCGGGGAGTGTGTCAGTATTTACAGGGGCTCCCTGCGGAGTGTGTCAGTATTTACAGGGGGTCTCCGGGGAGTGTGTCAGTATTTACAGGGGGTCTCCGGGGAGTGTGTCAGTATTTACAGGGGGTCCTGGGGATGTGTCAGTATTTACAGGGGGTCCTGGGGAGTGTGTCAGTATTTACAGGGGGTCCTGGGGATGTGTCAGTTTTTACAAGAGGGGTCCCGGGGAGTGTGTCAGTATTTACAGGGGGGTCCTGGGGAGTGTGTCAGTATTTACAAGAGGGGTCCCCGGGGAGTGTGTCAGTATTTACAGGGGGTCCTGGGGAGTGTGTCAGTATTTACAGGGGGTCCTGGGGATGTGTCAGTTTTTACAAGAGGGGTCCCGGGGAGTGTGTCAGTATTTACAGGGGGGTCCTGGGGAGTGTGTCAGTATTTACAAGAGGGGTCCTGGGGATGTGTCAGTTTTTACAAGAGGGGTCCCGGGGAGTGGGTCAGTATTTACAGGGGGTCCCGGGGAGTGTGTCAGTATTTACAGGGGGTCCTGGGGATGTGTCAGTATTTACAAGAGGGGTCCCGGGGAGTGGGTCAGTATTTACAGGGGGTCCCGGGGAGTGTGTCAGTATTTACTGGGGGTCCCCGGGGAGTGTGTCAGTATTTACAGGGGGTCCCGGGGAGTGTGTCAGTATTTACAGGGGGTCCCGGGGAGTGTGTCAGTATTTACTGGGGGTCTCCGGGGAGTGTGTCAGTATTTACAGGGGGTCCCGGGGAGTGTGTCAGTATTTACAGGGGGTCCCGGGGAGTATGTCAGTATTTACAGGGGGTCCTGGGGATGTGTCAGTATTTACAAGAGGGGTCCTGGGGAGTGTGTCAGTATTTACAGGGGGTCACGGGGAGTGTGTCAGTATTTACAGGGGGTCCCGGGGAGTGTGTCAGTATTTACTGGGGGTCTCCGGGGAGTGTGTCAGTATTTACTGGGGGTCTCCGGGGAGTGTGTCAGTATTTACAAGAGGGGTCCCGGGGAGTGTGTCAGTATTTACAGGGGGTCCTGGGGATGTGTCAGTATTTACAAGAGGGGTCCCGGGGAGTGTGTCAGTATTTACAAGAGGGGTCCCGGGGAGTGGGTCAGTATTTACAGGGGGTCCTGGGGAGTGTGTCAGTATTTACAGGGGGGGTCCTGGGGAGTGTGTCAGTATTTCCAGGGGGGGTCCCGGGGAGTGTGTCAGTATTCACAAGGGGTCCTGGGGAGTGTGTCAGTATTTACAGGGGGGGTCCCGGGGAGTGTGTCAGTATTTACAGGGGGTC
The DNA here is from genome assembly GCF_036365525.1 of Heterodontus francisci. Taxonomy (NCBI): domain Eukaryota; kingdom Metazoa; phylum Chordata; class Chondrichthyes; order Heterodontiformes; family Heterodontidae; genus Heterodontus; species Heterodontus francisci. The sequence goes on from NC_090416.1 coordinate 11,471,140, forward strand.
CTGGGGATGTGTCAGTATTTACAAGAGGGGTCCCGGGGAGTGTGTCAGTATTTACAAGAGGGGTCCCGGGGAGTGGGTCAGTATTTACAGGGGGTCCTGGGGAGTGTGTCAGTATTTACAGGGGGGGGTCCTGGGGAGTGTGTCAGTATTTCCAGGGGGGGTCCCGGGGAGTGTGTCAGTATTCACAAGGGGTCCTGGGGAGTGTGTCAGTATTTCTAGGGGGGGTCCCGGGGAGTGTGTCAGTATTTACAGGGGGTCCTGGGGAGTGTGTCAGTATTTACATGGGGTCTCCGGGGAGTGTGTCAGTATTTACAGGGGGTCTCCGGGGAGTGTGTCAGTATTTACAGGGGGTCCTGGGGAGTGTGTCAGTATTTACAGGGGGGGTCCTGGGGAGTGTGTCAGTCTTCACAAGGGGTCCTGGGGAGTGTGTCAGTATTTCCAGGGGGGGTCCCGGGGAGTGTGTCAGTATTCACAAGGGGTCCTGGGGAGTGTGTCAGTATTTCTAGGGGGGGTCCCGGGGAGTGTGTCAGTATTTACAGCAGGTCCTGGGGAGTGTGTCAGTATTTACAGGGGGTCTCCGGGGAGTGTGTCAGTATTTACAGGGGGTCCTGGGGAGTGTGTTAGTATTTACAGGGGGTCTCCGGGGAGTGTGTCAGTATTTACAGGGGGGTCCCCGGGGAGTGTGTCAGTATTTACAGGGGGGGTCCTGGGGAGTGTGTCAGTATTTACAGGGGGTCTCCGGGGAGTGTGTCAGTATTTACAGGGGGTCCTGGGGAGTGTGTTAGTATTTACAGGGGGTCTCCGGGGAGTGTGTCAGTATTTACAGGGGGGTCCTGGGGAGTGTGTCAGTATTCACAAGGGGTCCTGGGGAGTGTGTCAGTATTTCCAGGGGGGGTCCCGGGGAGTGTGTCAGTATTCACAAGGGGTCCTGGGGAGTGTGTCAGTATTTCTAGGGGGGGTCCCGGGGAGTGTGTCAGTATTTACAGGGGGTCCTGGGGAGTGTCAGTATTTACAGGGGGTCCTGGGGAGTGTGTCAGTATTTACAGGGGATCCCCGGGGAGTGTGTCAGTATTTACAGGGGGGGGTCCTGGGGAGTGTGTCAGTATTTACAGGGGGTCCCGGGGAGTGTGTCAGTATTTACAGGGGGGGGTCCTGGGGAGTGTGTCAGTATTTACAGGGGGTCCCGGGGAGTGTGTCAGTATTTACAGGGGGTCCCGGGGAGTGTGTCAGTATTTACAGGGGGGGGTCCTGGGGAGTGTGTCAGTATTTACAGGGGGTCCCGGGGAGTGTGTCAGTATTTACAGGGGGTCTCCGGGGAGTGTGTCAGTATTTACAGGGGGGGTCCTGTGGAGTGTGTCAGTATTTACAGGGGGTCTCCGGGGAGTGTGTCAGTATTTACAGGGGGGGTCCTGTGGAGTGTGTCAGTATTTACAGGGGGGGTCCTGGGGAGTGTGTCAGTATTTACAGAGGGGGTCCTGGGGAGTGTGTCAGTATTTCCAGGGGGGGTCCCGGGGAGTGTGTCAGTATTTACAGGGGGTCCTGGGGAGTGTGTCAGTATTTACAGGGGGTCCTGGGGAGTGTGTCAGTATTTCCAGGGGGGGTCCCGGGGAGTGTGTCAGTATTTACAGGGGGTCCTGGGGAGTGTGTCAGTATTTACAGGGGGTCTCCGGGGAGTGTGTCAGTATTTACAGGAGGGTCCCCGGGGAGTGTGTCAGTATTTACAGGGGGGTCCCCGGGGAGTGTGTCAGTATTTACAGGGGGGGGTCCCCGGGGAGTGTGTCAGTATTTACAGGGGGGGTCCCGGGGAGTGTGTCAGTATTTACAGGGGGTCCTGGGGAGTGTGTCAGTATTTACAGGAGGGTCCCCGGGGAGTGTGTCAGTATTTACAGGAGGTCCCCGGGGAGTGTGTCAGTATTCACAAGGGGTCCTGGGGAGTGTGTCAGTATTTCCAGGGGGGGTCCCGGGGAGTGTGTCAGTATTTACAGGGGGTCCTGGGGAGTGTGTCAGTATTTACAGGGGGTCTCCGGGGAGTGTGTCAGTATTTACAGGGGGGGGTCCTGGGGAGTGTGTCAGTATTTACAGGGGGTGTCCCCGGGGTGTGTGTCAGTATTTACAGGAGGGTCCCCGGGAGTGTGTCAGTATTTCCAGGGGGGGTCCCGGGGAGTGTGTCAGTATTTACAGGGGGTCCTGGGGAGTGTGTCAGTATTTACAGGGGGTGTCCCCGGGGTGTGTGTCAGTATTTACAGGGGGGGGTCCCCGGGGAGTGTGTCAGTATTTACAGGGGGGTCCCCGGGGAGTGTGTCAGTATTTACAGGGGGGGGTCCCCGGGGAGTGTGTCAGTATTTACAGGGGGTGTCCCCGGGGTGTGTGTCAGTATTTACAGGAGGGTCCCCGGGGAGTGTGTCAGTATTTACAGGGGGGGGGTCCCCGGGGAGTGTGTCAGTATTTCCAGGGGGGGTCCCGGGGAGTGTGTCAGTATTTACAGGGGGTCCTGGGGAGTGTGTCAGTATTTACAGGGGGGGGGGTCCCCAGGGTGTGTGTCAGTATTTACAGGGGGGTCCCCGGGGAGTGTGTCAGTATTTACAGGGGGGGGTCCCCGGGGAGTGTGTCAGTATTTACAGGGGGGTCCCCGGGGAGTGTGTCAGTATTTACAGGGGGGGGTCCCCGGGGAGTGTGTCAGTATTTACAGGAGGGTCCCCGGGGAGTGTGTCAGTATTTACAGGGGGTGTCCCCGGGGTGTGTGTCAGTATTTACAGGAGGGTCCCCGGGGAGTGTGTCAGTATTTACAGGGGGGTCCCCGGGGAGTGTGTCAGTATTTACAGGGGGGGGTCCCCGGGGAGTGTGTCAGTATTTCCAGGGGGGGTCCCGGGGAGTGTGTCAGTATTTACAGGGGGTCCTGGGGAGTGTGTCAGTATTTACAGGAGGGTCCCCGGGGAGTGTGTCAGTATTTACAGGGGGTCCTGGAGATTGTGTCAGTATTTACAGGGGGTCCCGGGGAGTGTGTCAGTATTTACAGGGGGTCCCGGGGAGTGTGTCAGTATTTACAGGGGGGGGGTCCTGGGGAGTGTGTCAGTATTTACAGGAGGGTCCCCGGGGAGTGTGTCAGTATTTACAGGGGGTCTCCGGGGAGTGTGTCAGTATTTACAGGGGGGTCCCGGGGAGTGTGTCAGTATTTACAATGGGTCCCCGGGGAGTGTGTCAGTATTTACAGGGGGTCTCCGGGGAGTGTGTCAGTATTTACAGGGGGTCTCCGGGGAGTGTGTCAGTATTTACAGGGGGTCCTGGGGATGTGTCAGTATTTACAGGGGGTCCTGGGGATGTGTCAGTATTTACAGGGGGTCCTGGGGATGTGTCAGTATTAACAGGGGGTCCTGGGGAGTGTGTCAGTATTTACAGGGGGTCCTGGGGATGTGTCAGTTTTTCAAGAGGGGTCCCGGGGAGTGTGTCAGTATTTACAGGGGGGTCCTGGGGAGTGTGTCAGTATTTACAAGAGGGGTCCCCGGGGAGTGTGTCAGTATTTACAGGGGGTCCTGGGGAGTGTGTCAGTATTTACAGGGGGGTCCTGGGGAGTGTGTCAGTATTTACAAGAGGGGTCCCGGGGAGTGTGTCAGTATTTACAGGGGGGTCCTGGGGAGTGTGTCAGTATTTACAAGAGGGGTCCTGGGGATGTGTCAGTTTTTACAAGAGGGGTCCCGGGGAGTGGGTCAGTATTTACAGGGGGTCCCGGGGAGTGTGTCAGTATTTACAGGGGGTCCTGGGGATGTGTCAGTATTTACAAGAGGGGTCCCGGGGAGTGGGTCAGTATTTACAGGGGGTCCCGGGGAGCGTGTCAGTATTTACTGGGGGTCCCCGGGGAGTGTGTCAGTATTTACAGGGGGTCCCGGGGAGTGTGTCAGTATTTACAGGGGGTCCCGGGGAGTGTGTCAGTATTTACTGGGGGTCTCCGGGGAGTGTGTCAGTATTTACAGGGGGTCCCGGGGAGTGTGTCAGTATTTACAGGGGGTCCCGGGGAGTGTGTCAGTATTTACAGGGGGTCCTGGGGATGTGTCAGTATTTACAAGTGGGGTCCTGGGGAGTGTGTCAGTATTTACAGGGGGTCCCGGGGAGTGTGTCAGTATTTACTGGGGGTCCCCGGGGAGTGTGTCAGTATTTACAGGGGGTCCCGGGGAGTGTGTCAGTATTTACAGGGGGTCCCGGGGAGTGTGTCAGTATTTACTGGGGGTCTCCGGGGAGTGTGTCAGTATTTACAAGAGGGGTCCCGGGGAGTGTGTCAGTATTTACAGGGGGTCCTGGGGATGTGTCCGTATTTACAAGAGGGGTCCCGGGGAGTGTGTCAGTATTTACAGGGGGGGGTCCTGGGGAGTGTGTCAGTATTTACAGGGGGTCCCGGGGAGTGTGTCAGTATTTACAGGGGGTCTCCGGGGAGTGTGTCAGTATTTACAGGGGGGGTCCTGGGGAGTGTGTCAGTATTTACAGGGGGGGTCCTGGGGAGTGTGTCAGTATTTACAGGGGGGGTCCTGGGGAGTGTGTCAGTATTTACAGAAGGGGTCCTGGGGAGTGTGTCAGTATTTCCAGGGGGGGTCCCGGGGAGTGTGTCAGTATTTACAGGGGGTCCTGGGGAGTGTGTCAGTATTTACAGGGGGTCCTGGGGAGTGTGTCAGTATTTCCAGGGGGGGTCCTGGGGAGTGTGTCAGTATTTACAGGGGGTCCTGGTGAGTGTGTCAGTATTTACAGGGGGTCTCCGGGGAGTGTGTCAGTATTTACAGGGGGGGTCCTGAGGAGTGTGTCAGTATTTACAAGGGGTCCTGGGGAGTGTGTCAGTATTTCCAGGGGGGGGTCCCGGGGAGTGTGTCAGTATTTACAGGGGGTCCTGGGGAGTGTGTCAGTATTTACAGGAGGGTCCCCGGGGAGTGTGTCAGTATTTACAGGGGGGTCCCCGGGGAGTGTGTCAGTATTTACAGGGGGGGGTCCCCGGGGAGTGTGTCAGTATTTCCAGGGGGGGTCCCGGGGAGTGTGTCAGTATTTACAGGGGGTCCTGGGGAGTGTGTCAGTATTTACAGGAGGGTCCCCGGGGAGTGTGTCAGTATTTACAGGAGGTCCCCGGGGAGTGTGTCAGTATTCACAAGGGGTCCTGGGGAGTGTGTCAGTATTTCCAGGGGGGGTCCCGGGGAGTGTGTCAGTATTTACAGGGGGTCCTGGGGAGTGTGTCAGTATTTACAGGGGGTCTCCGGGGAGTGTGTCAGTATTTACAGGGGGGGGTCCTGGGGAGTGTGTCAGTATTTACAAGGGGTCCTGGGGACTGTGTCAGTATTTCCAGGGGGGGTCCCGGGGAGTGTGTCAGTATTTACAGGGGGTCCTGGGGAGTGTGTCAGTATTTACAGGGGGTGTCCCCGGGGTGTGTGTCAGTATTTACAGGAGGGTCCCCGGGGAGTGTGTCAGTATTTACAAGAGGGGTCCCGGGGAGTGTGTCAGTATTTACAGGGGGTCCTGGGGATGTGTCAGTATTTACAAGAGGGGTCCCGGGGAGTGTGTCAGTATTTACAAGAGGGGTCCCGGGGAGTGGGTCAGTATTTACAGGGGGTCCCGGGGAGTGTGTAAGTATTTACAGGGGGTCCTGGGGATGTGTCAGTATTTACAAGAGGGGTCCCGGGGAGTGTGTCAGTATTTACAAGAGGGGTCCCGGGGAGTGTGTCAGTATTTACAGGGGGTCCCAGGGAGTGTGTCAGTATTTACAGGGGGTCCTGGGGATGTGTCAGTATTTACAGGGGGGGTCCCGGGGAGTGTGTCAGTATTTACAGGGGGTCCTGGGGATGTGTCAGTATTTACAGGGGGGGTCCCCGGGGAATGTGTCAGTATTTACAGGGGGTCCCGGGGAGTGTGTCAGTATTTACAGGGGGTCCTGGGGATGTGTCAGTATTTACAGGGGGTCTCCGGGGAGTGTGTCAGTATTTACAGGGGGTCCTGGGGATGTGTCAGTATTTACAGGGGGTCCCCGGGGAGTGTGTCAGTATTTACAGGGGGTCCTGGGGATGTGTCAGTATTTACAGGGGGTCTCCGGGGAGTGTGTCAGTATTTACAGGGGGTCCTGGGGATGTGTCAGTATTTACAGGGGGGGTCCCGGGGAGTGTGTCAGTATTTACAGGGGGTCCTGGGAGTGTGTCAGTATTTACAGGGGGTCCCTGGGGAGTGTGTCAGTATTTACAGGGGGTCCCGGGGAGTGTGTCAGTATTTACAAGGGGTCCTGGGGATTGTGTCAGTATTTACAGGGGGTCCCGGGGAGTGTGTCAGTATTTACAAGGGGTCCTGGGGAGTGTGTCAGTATTTACAGGGGGTCTCCGGGGAGTGTGTCAGTATTTACAGGGGGTCCCGGGGAGTGTGTCAGTATTTACAGGGGGTCCTGGGGATGTGTCAGTTTTTACAGGGGGCCCCGGGGAGTGTGTCAGTATTTACAGGGGGTCCTGGGGAGTGTGTCAGTATTTACAGGGGGTCCTGGGGATGTGTCAGTTTTTACAGGGGGCCCCGGGGAGTGTGTCAGTATTTACAGGGGGTCCTGGGGATGTGTCAGTTTTTACAGGGGGCCCCGGGGAGTGTGTCAGTATTTACAAGGGGTCCTGGGGAAATTGTCAGTATTTACAGGGGGGGGGTCCCAGGGAGTGTGTCAGTATTGACGGGGGTGGGGGGGTCCCGGGGAGTGTGTCAGTATTTACAGGGGGTCCCCGGGGAGTGTGTCAGTATTTACAGGGGGTGTCCCCGGGGAGTGTGTCAGTATTTACAGGGGGTCCCCGGGGAGTGTGTCAGTATTTACGGGGGGGGTCCCCGGGGAGTGTGTCAGTATTTACGGGGGGGTCCCCGGGGAGTGTGTCAGTATTTACGGGGGGGTCCCCGGGGAGTGTGTCAGTATTTACGAGGGGGTCCCCGGGGAGTGTGTCAGTATTTACAGGGGGGGTCCCGGGGAGTGTGTCAGTATTTACAGGGGGTCACCGGGGAGTGTGTCAGTATTTACAGGGGGGTCCCCGGGGAGTGTGTCAGTATTTACAGGGGGGTCCCCGGGGTGTGTGTCAGTATTTACAGGGGTGTCACCGGGGAGTGTGTCAGTATTTACAGGGGGGGGTCCCCGGGGAGTGTGTCAGTATTTACAGGGGGTGTCCCCGGGGAGTGTGTCAGTATTTACGGGGGTGTCCCTGGGGAGTGTGTCAGTATTTACAGGGGGGGTCCCCGGGGAGTGTGTCAGTATTTACAGGGGGGTCCCCGGGGTGTGTGTCAGTATTTACAGGGTGTCCCCGGGGAGTGTGTCAGTATTTACAGGGGGGTCCCCGGGGAGTGTGTCAGTATTTACAGGGGGTGTCCCCGGGGAGTGTGTCAGTATTTACAGGGTGTCCCCGGGGAGTGTGTCAGTATTTACAGGGTGTCCCCGGGGAGTGTGTCAGTATTTACAGGGTGTCCCCGGGGAGTGTGTCAGTATTTACAGGGTGTCCCCGGGGAGTGTGTCAGTATTTACAGGGGGTGTCCCCGGGGAGTGTGTCAGTATTTACAGGGTGTCCCCGGGGAGTGTGTCAGTATTTACAGGGTGTCCCTGGGGAGTGTGTCAGTATTTACGGGGGTGTCACCGGGGAGTGTGTCAGTATTTACGGGGGTGTCACCGGGGAGTGTGTCAGTATTTACAGGGGGTCACCGGGGAGTGTGTCAGTATTTACAGGGGGTCACCGGGGAGTGTGTCAGTATTTACGGGGGTGTCACCGGGGAGTGTGTCAGTATTTACGGGGGTGTCACCGGGGAGTGTGTCAGTATTTACAGGGGGTTACCGGGGAGTGTGTCAGTATTTACGGGGGTGTCACCGGGGAGTGTGTCAGTATTTACGGGGGTGTCACCGGGGAGTGTGTCAGTATTTACGGGGGTGTCACCGGGGAGTGTGTCAGTATTTACAGGGGGGGTCTGCGGGGAGTGTGTCAGTATTTACAGGGGGGTCCCCGGGGAGTGTGTCAGTATTTACAGGGGGGTCTCCGGGGTGTGTGTCAGTATTTACGGGGGTGTCACCGGGGAGTGTGTCAGTATTTACGGGGGGGTCCCCGGGGAGTGTGTCAGTATTTACAGGGGTGTTCTGGGGAGTGTGTCAGTATTTACAGGGGTGTCACCGGGGAGTGTGTCAGTATTTACAGGGGTGTCACCGGGGAGTGTGTCAGTATTTACGGGGGTGTCACCGGGGAGTGTGTCAGTATTTACGGGGGTGTCACCGGGGAGTGTGTCAGTATTTACGGGGGTGTCACCGGGGAGTGTGTCAGTATTTACGGGGGGGTCCCCGGGGAGTGTGTCAGTATTTACAGGGGTGTTCTGGGGAGTGTGTCAGTATTTACAGGGGTGTCACCGGGGAGTGTGTCAGTATTTACAGGGGGGTTCCCGGGGAGTGTGTCAGTATTTAGGGGGGGGTCCCCGGGGAGTGTGTCAGTATTTACGGGGGTGTCACCGGGGAGTGTGTCAGTATTTACAGGGGGGTCACCGGGGAGTGTGTCAGTATTTACGGGGGTGTCACCGGGGAGTGTGTCAGTATTTACGGGGGTGTCACCGGGGAGTGTGTCAGTATTTACGGGGGGGTCCCCGGGGAGTGTGTCAGTATTTACAGGGGTGTTCTGGGGAGTGTGTCAGTATTTACAGGGGTGTCACCGGGGAGTGTGTCAGTATTTACAGGGGGGTTCCCGGGGAGTGTGTCAGTATTTACGGGGGGGTCCCCGGGGAGTGTGTCAGTATTTACGGGGGGGTCCCCGGGGTGTGTGTCAGTATTTACAGGGGTGTTCTGGGGAGTGTGTCAGTATTTACAGGGGGGTCCCCGGGGAGTGTGTCAGTATTTACAGGGGGTGTCCCCGGGGAGTGTGTCAGTATTTACAGGGTGTCCCCGGGGAGTGTGTCAGTATTTACAGGGTGTCCCCGGGGAGTGTGTCAGTATTTACAGGGTGTCCCCGGGGAGTGTGTCAGTATTTACAGGGTGTCCCCGGGGAGTGTGTCAGTATTTACAGGGGGTGTCCCCGGGGAGTGTGTCAGTATTTACAGGGTGTCCCCGGGGAGTGTGTCAGTATTTACAGGGTGTCCCTGGGGAGTGTGTCAGTATTTACGGGGGTGTCACCGGGGAGTGTGTCAGTATTTACGGGGGTGTCACCGGGGAGTGTGTCAGTATTTACAGGGGGTCACCGGGGAGTGTGTCAGTATTTACAGGGGGTCACCGGGGAGTGTGTCAGTATTTACGGGGGTGTCACCGGGGAGTGTGTCAGTATTTACGGGGGTGTCACCGGGGAGTGTGTCAGTATTTACAGGGGGTTACCGGGGAGTGTGTCAGTATTTACGGGGGTGTCACCGGGGAGTGTGTCAGTATTTACGGGGGTGTCACCGGGGAGTGTGTCAGTATTTACGGGGGTGTCACCGGGGAGTGTGTCAGTATTTACAGGGGGGGTCTGCGGGGAGTGTGTCAGTATTTACAGGGGGGTCCCCGGGGAGTGTGTCAGTATTTACAGGGGGGTCTCCGGGGTGTGTGTCAGTATTTACGGGGGTGTCACCGGGGAGTGTGTCAGTATTTACGGGGGGGTCCCCGGGGAGTGTGTCAGTATTTACAGGGGTGTTCTGGGGAGTGTGTCAGTATTTACAGGGGTGTCACCGGGGAGTGTGTCAGTATTTACAGGGGTGTCACCGGGGAGTGTGTCAGTATTTACGGGGGTGTCACCGGGGAGTGTGTCAGTATTTACGGGGGTGTCACCGGGGAGTGTGTCAGTATTTACGGGGGTGTCACCGGGGAGTGTGTCAGTATTTACGGGGGGGTCCCCGGGGAGTGTGTCAGTATTTACAGGGGTGTTCTGGGGAGTGTGTCAGTATTTACAGGGGTGTCACCGGGGAGTGTGTCAGTATTTACAGGGGGGTTCCCGGGGAGTGTGTCAGTATTTAGGGGGGGGTCCCCGGGGAGTGTGTCAGTATTTACGGGGGTGTCACCGGGGAGTGTGTCAGTATTTACAGGGGGGTCACCGGGGAGTGTGTCAGTATTTACGGGGGTGTCACCGGGGAGTGTGTCAGTATTTACGGGGGTGTCACCGGGGAGTGTGTCAGTATTTACGGGGGGGTCCCCGGGGAGTGTGTCAGTATTTACAGGGGTGTTCTGGGGAGTGTGTCAGTATTTACAGGGGTGTCACCGGGGAGTGTGTCAGTATTTACAGGGGGGTTCCCGGGGAGTGTGTCAGTATTTACGGGGGGGTCCCCGGGGAGTGTGTCAGTATTTACGGGGGGGTCCCCGGGGTGTGTGTCAGTATTTACAGGGGTGTTCTGGGGAGTGTGTCAGTATTTACAGGGGTGTCACCGGGGAGTGTGTCAGTATTTACAGGGGGGTTCCCGGGGAGTGTGTCTGTATTTACGGGGGGGTCCCCGGGGAGTGTGTCAGTATTTACAGGGGTGTTCTGGGGAGTGTGTCAGTATTTACAGGGGTTTTCCGGGGAGTGTGTCAGTATTTACAGGGGACCCCGGAGAGTGTGTCAGTATTTACAGGGGGTTTCTGGGGAGTGTGTCAGTATTTACAGGGAACCCCGGGGAGTGTGTCAGTATTTACAGGGGGTTTCTGGGGAGTATGTCCTGCACTGTGGCTCAGAAGGGAAGGAGGGAGAATGGGAGAGCACTAGTCATCGGGGACTCGATGGTGAGGAGTACGGACAGGCGGTTCTGTGGGCGCAGGCGAGACGCACGGATGGTTTGTTGCCTCCCTGGTGCCAGGGTCCGTGATGTTTGTGATCGCGTCTTCAGGATCCTTAAAGGGGAGGGGGAGCAGCCAGAGGTCGTGGTGCACATTGGCACCAACGACGTAGGAAGGAAGGGTGGCACAGATGTTAGAAGTGAGTTTAGGGAGTTAGGCTGGAAGCTGAAAGCTCGGACGGACAGAGTTGTTATCTCTGGTTTGTTGCCGGCGCCACGTGATAGTGAGGCTAGGAATAGGGAGAGAGCACAGCTGAACACGTGGCTGCAGGAATGGTGTAGGAGGGAGGGCTTCCAGTTCTTGGATAATTGGACTGCATTCTGGGGAAGATGGGACCTGTTCAAACAGGACGGGCTGCATCTGAACCAGAGGGGCACCAATATCCTGGGAGGGAGGTTTGCTAGTACTGTTCGGGAGGGTTTAAACTAGTTTGGGAGGGGGATGGGAACCGGACTTGTAATCCAGGGACCAGTGGGTCCACTCAGAAAGACAAAGAGTGTAGTGAGGTATTGGGGAAGGTAGCACTGTCACAGAGGACAGATGGGCACGGAGAAGGGTTAAAGTGCGTATACTTCAACGCAAGAAGCATCAGGAATAAGGTGAGTGAATTGAAGGCGTGGATGGGCACTTGGGACTACGATGTTGTGGCCATCACTGAAACGTGGATAGGTGAGGGGGAGGAATGGTTTTTGGAGGTACCTGGTTATAGATGTTTTCATAAGATTAGGAATGGTGGTAAAAGAGGTGGGGGGGTGGCATTGTTAGTTAGAAATAGTGTAACAACTGCTGAAAGAATTTTCGAGGAGGATCTGCCGACTGAGGCACTGTGGGTTGAGGTCAGGAACAGGAAAGGAGCAGTCACCTTGATGGGAGTTTTCTATAGGCCCCCCAATAGCAGCAGGGAGGTGGAAGAGCAGATTGGGAAACAGATTTTGGAAAGGAGCAGAAGTCACAGGGTAGTAATTATGGGGGATTTCAACTTCCCAAATATTGATTGGCAACTCTTTAGATCGAATAGTTTGGATGGGGTAGTGTTTGTGCAGTATGTCCAGGAAGCTTTTCTGACTCAGTATGTAGACTGCCCGACCAGAGGGGAGGCAATATTGGATTTGGTACTAGGTAATGAACCAGGGCAAGTGATAGAGCTGTTGGTGGGCGAGCACTTTGGAGATAGTGATCACAATTCTGTAGCATTCACTGTGGTAATGGAGAGGGATAGGTATGTGCAACAGGGCAAGGTTTACAATTGGGGGAAGGGTAGATATGATGCTGTCAGGCAGGAACTGAGGAGCATAAGTTGGGAGCATATGCTGGCAGGGAAGGGCACGGTCGAAATGTGGAACTTTTTCAAGGAGCAGATAGTAGGGGCCATTGATAAGCATGTCCCTGTCAGACAGGGAAGGGATGGTCATGTGAGGGAACCGTGGTTGACAAGAGAGGTTGAGAGTCTTGTTAGGAAGAAGAAGGATGCGTATATAAAGTTGAGGAAAAAGGGCACAGGCATAGCTCTGGAGGGATACAAGATGGCCAGGAAGGATCTGAAGAAAGGGATTAGGAGAGCTAAGAGAGGGCATGAAAAATGCTTGGCGGGTAGGATAAAAGAAAACCCCAAGGCCTTTTACGCGTATGTCAGAAATATGAGGATGACTAGGGGGACCGTAGGTCCGGTCAAGGACAATAGCGGGAGACTGTGTGTTGAGCCGGAAGAGATAAGTGAGGTTTTGAATGAGTACTTCTCTTCGGTATTTACGAATGAGAAGGGGTGTATTACTGAAGAGGACGGTGTGAAACAGACTGGTAAGCTCGAGGAAGTGCTCGTTAGGAGGGAAGATGTGTTGGGGTTTTTGAATAACTTGAAGATAGACAAGTCTCCCGGGCCTGACGGGGTATATCCAAGGATGTTATGGGAAGCAAGGGATGAAATTGCAGAGCCGCTGGCAATGATCTTTTCATCTTCTCTGCTGACGGGGGTGGTACCAGGTGATTGGAGGGTGGCAAATGTTGTGCCCCTGTTCAAGAAAGGGAATAGGAACAACCCTGGGAATTACAGGCCAGTTAGTCTTACTTCGGTGGTAGGCAAGTTGATGGAAAAGGTGCTGAGGGATAGGATTTCTGAGCATCTGGAAAGACACTGCTTGATTCGGGACAGTCAGCACGGTTTTGTGAGGGGTAGGTCTTGCCTCACAAGCCTGATTGAATTCTTTGAGCAGGTGACCAAGCAAGTGGATGAGGGTAAACCAGTGGATGTGGTGTACATGGATTTTAGTAAGGCATTTGATAAGGTCCCCCATGGTAGACTTATGGAGAAAGTCAGGAGGCATGGGATAGTGGGGAATGTGGCCAGTTGGATTAAGAATTGGCTAACTGATAGAAGGCAGAGAGTGGTCTTAGATGGTAAATACTCAGCCTGGAGCCCAGTTACCAGTGGCGTGCCGCAGGGATCAGTTCTGGGTCCTCTCCTGTTTGTGATTTTTATTAACGACTTGGATGAGGAAGTCGAAGGGTGGGTCAGTAAATTTGCAGATGATACAAAGGTTGGTGGAGTTGTGGATACCGAGGAGGGCTATTGTCGTCTGCAAAGGGACTTGGATAGGTTGCAGTGCTGGGCTGAAAAGTGGCAGATGGAGTTTAACCCTGAAAAGTGTGAGGTCGTCCATTTTGGAAGGACAAACACGAATGCAAAATACTGGGTTAACGGTAGGGTTCTTGGGCATGTGGAGGAGCAGAGAGACCTTGGGGTCTATGTGCATAGATCGTTGAAAGTTGCAACTCAAGTGGATAGGGCTGTGAAGAAGGCATATGGGGTGTTAGCGTTCATTAGCAGAGGGATTGAATTTAAGAGCCGTGAGGTGATGATGCAGCTGTACAGGACCTTGGTAAGGCCTCATTTGGAGTACTGTGTGCAGTTCTGGTCGCCTCATTTTAGGAAGGATGTGGAAGCCTTGGAGAGGGTGCAGAGGAGATTTACCAGGATGTTGCCTGGAATGGAGAATAAGTCTTACGAGGAAAGGCTGAACATTCTAGGCCTCTTCTCATTAGAACGGAGAAGGATGAGGGGTGACATGATAGAGGTTTATAAGATGATCAGGGGAATAGATAGGGTAGACAGTCAGAAACTTTTTCCCCGGGTGGAGCAAAGCGTTACAAGGGGTCATAAATTTAAGGTGAAGGGTGGGAGATATAAGGGGGATGTCAGGGGAAGGTTCTTTACCCAGAGAGTGGTCGGGGCATGGAATGCCTTGCCTGGGGAAGTTGTTGAGTCAGAAACTTTAGGGACTTTCAAACGGCTTTTAGATAGGTATATGGATAAAGGAGAATGATGGGGTATAGATTAAATTGTCCTTGACAGAGGACAAAGGATCGGCACAACGTCGTGGGCCGAAGGGCCTGTTCTGTGCTGTATTTTTCTATGTTCTATGTTCTATGTCAGTATTTACGGGGGGGTCCCCGGGGAGTGTGTCAGTATTTACGGGGGGGTCCCCGGGGAGTATGTCAGTATTTACGGGGGGGTCCCGGGGAGTGTGTCAGTATTTACAGGGGTGTTCTGGGGAGTGTGTCAGTATTTACAGGGGGGGCTCCCGGGGAGTGTGTCAGTATTTACAGGGGGGGGGTCCCGGGGAGTGTGTCAGTATTTACAGGGGTGTTCTGGGGAGTGTGTCAGTATTTACAGGGGGGGCGGTCCCAGGCAGTATGTCAGTATTTACAGTGGTGGGGGGGGGAGTGTGTCAGTATTTACAGGGGGGGCTCCCGGGGAGTGTGTCAGTATTTACAGGGGGGGGTCCCTGGCAGTATGTCAGTATTTACTGGAGGGGGTCCTGGGGTGTGTGTCAGTATTTACAGGGGGTCTCCGGGGAGTGTGTCAGTATTTACAGGGGGGGTCCTGGGGAGTTTGTCAGGATTTACAAGGGGTCCTGGGGAGTGTGTCAGTATTTACAGGGGGGGTCCTGGGGAGTGTGTCAGTATTTACAGGGGGGGGGGTCCCAGGGAGTGTGTCAGTATTTACACGGGGTCCTGGGGAGTGTGTCAGTATTTACAGGGGGTGTCCTGGGGAGTGTGTCAGTATTTACAGGGGGTCCTGGGGAGTGTGTCAGTATTTACAGGGGGGGTCCTGGGGAGTGTGTCAGTATTTACAGAGGGGGTCCTGGGGAGTGTGTCAGTATTTACAGGGGGTCTCCAGGGTGTGTGTCAGTATTTACAGGGGGGGTCCCGGGGAGTGTGTCAGTATTTACAGGGGGTCCTGGGGAGTGTGTCAGTATTTACAGGAGGGGTCCTGGAGATTGTGTCAGTATTTACAGGGGGTCCTGGGGAGTGTGTCAGTATTTACAGGAGGGGTCCTGGAGATTGTGTCAGTATTTACAGGGGGTCCCGGGGAGTGTGTCAGTATTTGCAGGGGGTCCTGGGGATGTGTCAGTTTTTACAAGGGGGGTCCTGGGGATTGTGTCAGTATTTACAGGGGGTCCTGGGGAGTGTGTCAGTATTTACAGGGGGTCCCGGGGAGTGTGTCAGTATTTACAGGGGGTCCCGGGGAGTGTGTCAGTATTTACAGGGGGTCCTGGGGAGTGTGTCAGTATTTACAGGGGGTCCCGGGGAGTGTGTCAGTATTTACAGGGGGGGGTCCTGGGGAGTGTGTCAGTATTTACAAGGGGTCCTGGAGATTGTGTCAGTATTTACAGGGGGTCCCGGGGAGTGTGTCAGTATTTACAGGGGGGGGTCCTGGGGAGTGTGTCAGTATTTACAGGGGGGTCCCCGGGGAGTGTGTCAGTATTTACAGGGGGTCTCCGGGGAGTGTGTCAGTATTTACAGGGGGGGTCCCGGGGAGTGTGTCAGTATTTACAAGGGGTCCTGGAGAGTGTGCCAGTATTTACAGGGGGTCCTGGGGATGTGTCAGTTTTTACAAGAGGGGTCCCGGGGAGTGTGTCAGTATTTACAGGGGGTCCTGGGGAATGTGTCAGTATTTACAGGGGGTCCTGGGGAGTGTGTCAGTATTTACAGGGGGTCCCGGGGAGTGGGTCAGTATTTACAGGGGGTCCCGGGGAGTGGGTCAGTATTTACAAGGGGTCCTGGGGAGTGTGTCAGTATTTACAGGGGGTCTCCGGGGAGTGTGTCAGTATTTACAGGGGGTCCTGGGGATGTGTCAGTATTTCCAGGGGGGGTCCCGGGGAGTGTGTCAGTATTTGCAGGGGGTCCTGGGGAGTGTGTCAGTTTTTACAAGGGGGGTCCTGGGGATTGTGTCAGTATTTACAGGGGGTCCCGGGGAGTGCGTCAGTATTTACAGGGGGGTCTCCGGGGAGTGTGTCAGTATTTACAGGGGGTCCCGGGGAGTGTGTCAGTATTTACAGGGGGGGTCCCGGGGATGTGTCAGTTTTTTCAGGGGGCCCCGGGGAGTGTGTCAGTATTTACAAGGGGTCCTGCGGAGTGTGTCAGTATTTACAGGGGGGGTCCCGGGGAGTGTGTCAGTATTTATAGGGGGGTCCCCGGGGAGTGTGTCAGTATTTACAGGGGGGGGGTCCCTGGGAGTGTGTCAGTATTTACAGAGGGGGGGGGTGACTGGGAGTGTGTCAATATTTACAGGGGGTCCCTGGGAGTGTGTCAGTATTTACAGGGGGGGGGTCCCTGGGAGTGTGTCAGTATTTACAGGGGGGGGGTCCCTGGGAGTGTGTCAGTATTTACAGGGGGGGTCCCGGGGAGTGTGTCAGTATTTACAAGGGGGGGGTCCCTGGGAGTGTGTCAGTATTTACAGGGGGTCCCTGGGAGTGTGTCTGTATTTACAGGGGGGGGGGGTGTCTGGGAGTGTGTCAGTATTTACAGGGGGTCCCTGGGAGTGTGTCAGTATTTACAGGGGGGGGGGTCCCGGGGAGTGTGTCAGTATTTACAGGGGGGGGGGTCCTGGGGAGTGTGTCAGTATTTACGGGGGTGGGGGGGTCCCGGGGCGTGTGTCAGTATTTACGGGGGGGTCCCGGGGAGTGTGTCAGTATTTACAGGGGGTCCCCGGGGAGTGTGGCAGTATTTACAGGGGTGTCACCGGGGAGTGTGTCAGTATTTACAGGGGGGTCCCCGGGGAGTGTGGCAGTATTTACAGGGGTGTCACCGGGGAGTATGTCAGTATTTACGGGGGGGTCCCCGGGGAGTGTGTCAGTATTTACAGGGGGTCCCCCGGGGAGTTTGTCAGTATTTACAGGAGGGGGTCCTGGGGTGTGTGTCAGTATTTACAGGAGGTCTCCGGGGAGTGTGTCAGTATTTACAGGGGGGGGTCCCGGGGAGTGTGTCAGTATTTACAGGGGGGGTTCCCTGGCAGTATGTCAGTATTTACAGGAGGGGGTCCCGGGGAGTGTGTCAGTATTTACAGGGGGGGGTCCCAGGGAGTATGTCAGTATTTACAGAGGGGGGTCCCGGGGTGTGTGTCAGTATTTACAGGAGGGGGTCCTGGAGTGTGTGTCAGTATTTACAGAGGGGGGTCCCGGGGTGTGTGTCAGTATTTACAGGGGGGGGTCCCAGGCAGTATGTCAGTATTTACAGGGGGGGGTCCCGGGGTGTGTGTCAGTATTTACAGGGGGGTGGTCCTGGGGTGTGTGTCAGTATTTACAGGAGGGGATCCTGGGGTGTGTGTCAGTATTTACAGGAGGGGGTCCTGGGGTGTGTGTCAGTATTTACAGGAGGGGGTCCCGGGGAGTGTGTCAGTATTTACAGGAGGGGGTCCCGGGGAGTGTGTCAGTATTTACAGGAGGGGATCCTGGGGTGTGTGTCAGTATTTACAGGAGGGGGTCCCGGGGAGTGTGTCAGTATTTACAGGAGGGGATCCTGGGGTGAGTGTCAGTATTTACAGGGGGGGTCCCGGAGAGTTTGTCAGTATTTACAGGAGGGGGTCCTGGGGTGTGTGTCAGTATTTACAAGGGGGGTTCCCGGGCAGTATGTCAGTATTTACAAGGGGGGTTCCCGGGGAGTGTGTCAGTATTTACAGGGGGGATCCCCGGGCAGTATGTCAGTATTTACAGGGGGGGTCCCCGGGGAGTGTGTCAGTATTTACGGGGGGGGGTCCCGGGGAATGTGTCAGTATTTACAAGGGGGGGGTCCCGGGCAGTATGTCAGTATTTACAGGGGGGGTTCCCCGGGTAGTGTGTCAGTATTTACAGGGGGGGGGTCCCGGGGAATGTGTCAGTATTTACAAGGGGGGGTCCCGGGGAGTGTGTCAGTATTTACAGGGGGGGTTCCCAGGCAGTATGTCAGTATTTACAGGAGGGGGTCCTGGGGTGTGTGTCAGTATTTAAAGGGGGGGGTCCCGGGGAGTGTGTCAGTATTTACAGGGGGGGTCCCGGGGAGTGTGTCAGTATTTACAGGGGGGGTTCCCAGGCAGTATGTCAGTATTTACAGGGGGGGGTCCCCGGTCAGTATGTCAGTATTTACAGGGGGGGGTCCCGGGGAGTGTGTCAGTATTTACAGGAGGGGGTCCTGGGGTGTGTGTCAGTATTTAAAGGGGGGGGTCCCGGGGAGTGTGTCAGTATTTACAGGGGGGGTTCCCGGGGAGTGTGTCAGTATTTACAGGGGGGGTTCCCAGGCAGTATGTCAGTATTTACAGGGGGGGTCCCGGTCAGTATGTCAGTATTTACAGGGGGGGGTCCCGGGGAGTGTGTCAGTATTTACAGGAGGGGGTCCTGGAGTGTGTGTCAGTATTTACAGGGAGGGTCCCCGGGGAGTGTGTCAGTATTTACAGGGGGGGTCCCGGGGAGTGTGTCAGTATTTACAGGAGGGGGTCCTGGAGTGTGTGTCAGTATTTACAGGGGGGGTCCCCGGGGAGTGTGTCAGTATTTACAGGGGGGGTCCCGGGGAGTGTGTCAGTATTTACAGGGGGGGTCCCGGGGAGTGTGTCAGTATTTACAGGAGGGGGTCCTGGGGTGTGTGTCAGTATTTAAAGGGGGGGGTCCCAGGCAGTTGTCAGTATTTACAGGGGGGGTCCCGGTCAGTATGTCAGTATTTACAGGGGGGGGTCCCGGGGAGTGTGTCAGTATTTACAGGGGGGGTCCCGGGGAGTGTGTCAGTATTTACAGGGGGGGTTCCCAGGCAGTATGTCAGTATTTACAGGGGGGGTCCCGGTCAGTATGTCAGTATTTACAGGGGGGGGTCCCGGGGAGTGTGTCAGTATTTACAGGAGGGGGTCCTGGGGTGTGTGTCAGTATTTAAAGGGGGGGGTCCCGGGGAGTGTGTCAGTATTTACAGGGGGGGTCCCGGGGAGTGTGTCAGTATTTACAGGAGGGGGTCCTGGGGTGTGTGTCAGTATTTAAAGGGGGGGGTCCCGGGGAGTGTGTCAGTATTTACAGGGGGGGTCCCGGGGAGTGTGTCAGTATTTACAGGGGGGGTCCCGGGGAGTGTGTCAGTATTTACAGGGTGGGGTCCCGGGGAGTGTGTCAGTATTTACAGGGGGGGGTCCCAGGGAGAGTGTGTCAGTATTTACAGGAGGGGGTCCTGGGGTGTGTGTCAGTATTTAAAGGGGGGGGTCCCGGGGAGTGTGTCAGTATTTACAGGGGGGGTCCTGGGGTGTGTGTCAGTATTTAAAGGGGGGGGGTCCCGGGGTGTGTGTCAGTATTTACAGGGGGGGGTCCCCGGGGAGTGTGTCAGTATTTACAGGAGGGGGTCCTGGGGATTGTGTCAGTATTTACAGGAGGGGGTCCCGGGGTGTGTGTCAGCCAATGGGGCTTTTCTCCTGCTTCATAAAACTTCCAGCCGAAAATAAAATGAGTCAAATATCCGAAGTGTGAGAAAGGAATTTTAATTAACAGTTAGTGTTGGAGATTGTTTAAAAATGTACACTTGTGCACACACTCGCACGCTCACGCACACTCACACTCATTCAGGGAGGCACCCCTTCCCTAACCTCGGTTTGGGGGGAGGACGGGGGAGGGGATGAGGCACGGCCTTCAATCCCTGACACAGAGCTGGCCAGGGGCGGTGCCCGTATGCCCCGAATCCACACAGGTCTGTCCCGAGTGGAGGTGGGTTGGGGGAGGGGTGGGGGAGGGAGAAGGACCTACGCACTCAAAAAAAAATAACCCGACTGACGTTCGCCCGACCCGTCAACATTCTCGTCACGCCCGGCACCTCTCTCCTGAACTAGCCGGAGCGCCAAGGATGTAGCCTAAGGGTTTGCATTAAGTCTAACCGCGCCAAAGTAGGGCAAAATAAATTAAGTTTGACACGCGGGCAGCCCGAGCAGCAGACGTGCGTTGGGAAAATGGAACGGGTCGAGACTGGTGCCCATTGCACAATGTGCTGACAATTCCCGACCATCATTTTCCTTTTGTGGTTGAGGGTTAAATATCGGGCCCCAGGACCCCGGGGAGAACTCCCCCTGTATCCCCCCCCCCCCCCCCCTCTTCTTCCAATAGCGGCCGTGGGATCCTCTACATCCACCCGAGAGGGGCAGACGGGGGCTCTCGGTTTAACGTCTCATCCTCAAAGACGGCACCTCCGGCAGTGCGGCACTCCTGTGCCCGGGAGACCGTGGATGCTCGGGACGGTGGCGGGGGAGGGGGGCAACTGACGCCTTCGAATCTGACAGGGTTAAGATTTTTTTTTTAATTGGGTGAGGGCCTTTGGAGCCGAGGGCGCAGATCAGCCATGTTTTGGTTGAATGGGCTAACAGGCGCGAGAGGGGCTGAATGGCCTTCCTCCTGTTACTAGGTATCAAATTTTAGGAGTTGTTTTAAGCTAATTTGGGGAGTGGGTGTTTCTCCGTTAAGAACAGAGGAAATTGCGCTAGAAGCCCCACAGTCAAACCTCAGTGACTCCTCCTTGCTCGTCCCCTAGTGATGATGTCATCATCACCCGCCACTCGGCAACTTGAAAAATAATATATAAATTTTCATCCTTGGGTGGGTTTTAATTGATTGCACTCCATAAAAGACTCTCAAAATGGCAAAGGCCTCCATCGTACAATTTCCCTCCAAAACCCCCACCAATGGCTTCCAAGGACAGGTGGGGGGTGGGGCGATGTCAAGGGTCATCCTGGTTCAAGACAAAAGGGGGGCCTCTGGTTTTCGACCTGATGCCTCATGGCTTCTCCGCGGGTCTTCACATTGTTTTTCAAGTCACGTCCCAGTGCTCGTGTCCTCTCGCCAAGGCCCCTATGGCAGGGGCTGGTTGCAGAGGGGGGGGGGTCCGTCATGCGTTGGCCGAGGGTAGCAGGGGCAGGGGGGGCTTCTTTCCTGGAGGAGGAGGGGCGGGTCTGTGGCAGGATTGGGTGGGGGGAGGGTCGGAAAGACAAAACATTATTTTAGTCGAGAGAGAGAGAGAGAGAGATGGAACAAACAATTGCATTTCTATAGCGCCTTTCACACCCAAAGCGTTTCACAGCCAATGAGGCACTCTTGCTTCTCAAGGGCGGTCACTGTTGCAATGTGGGAAACGCGGCAGCCAATCCGCGCACAGCAAGATCCCGCAAACAGCAATGCGACGATGACCCGGGTACATTTTTTTTTGTATTCGGTGATGCCGGTTGAGGGAGCTGTGTCGTAGATTGTCTTACGGGGGAATTTAAAGAGAGGCACACGTCTTCGGTGCAAGGGGAGGCCACGCGATTTGGAGGGTTACCCACCTGGAGGGCGCACCAAGATGCTGGGCTGCGTACAATGGCACTCTTAAGTCCTCGGGCTGCACCGACGCCATCCCAGAGGGCGGTCTCATGGCAGGGTCAGAAGGCAGGGGTTTCTTTGGAGGAGGGGGCTTCCTGGGGAGAGGGGGCTGTGGAAACAAAAATCAGGATGGGAGCGGTGTGGTTGGGGAAAGAAAGTTATTAGACATTTGTGAATAAAACAAAGAGGCCACTCAGCCCATCGACATCTGGCCGCCATCCCTCCCTCGATAACACTCCCCCCTCCCCACCACACCCAAACAAAGAAAGCGCCAATCGCCAACACTCACAGCCAATCGGAGTCAACGCAACAACCAATCGCCAACACTCACAGCCAATCGGAGTCAACGCAACAACCAATCGCCAACATCAACAGCCAATGGGAGTCAACGCAACAGCCAATCACCAATGTTTGCAACCAATCGCCAACATCAACAGCCAATGGGAGTCAACGCAACAGCCAATCACCAATGTTTGCAACCAATCGCCAACATGAACAGCCAATGGGAGTCAAAACAACAGCCAATCACCAATGTTTGCAACCAATCGCCAACATCAGCAGCCAATCGGAGTCAACGCAAATCACCGACATTTACAGCCAATCGGAATTGGTGCAACAGCCAATCACCAACACCGCAACAGCCGGAGTTAAAACGACCAACAGCAATGCCCAATTGCCAACGCCGCAAGCCCCGGTGGGAACCAACCCAAACAGCCAATCACCAGCTGTCAAAACAGCCAATCAGAACCACCGCAAGCCCCAATCGTTCGGAGCACAAGCTCCAATAGGCACGTAATGGGAAGGAGGGAGGGAGGGGGTGGGGATTGGGAGGGGCACCCCTGTGCCTCATCTTCCTTGGCATTCGCAAGAAGATCGGCCAGCACGTCAAATGACCCTTCACCTCTGCGACTGGGTTCAAACCTGGGATACGCCCTGTGCGAACCGACTTGGGTCACCCTCAACCCACTCCTTAACAAGTGTGATTCCATGGCAAGGAAACTGGAGGTGGGGAGAAAATATTGGACTGGCGGACCGTTATCGGAAAGGTCACGTGATGAGGAATACGGCCACGGAGAGTTGGCAACGTTGGCTGGGTACACAAGTCCACAGGCACAAGGCCCAGCGAGTCCGGCAAAAAAAAAACCCAGGTTACAGTCAATCATTTGGAGCAAATATCCCAATTTTCCCGACAGGACCTTTCCCTCAAGCTCGTTCCCCAACTCGGTCGCGGGGTGTGGGCGTCCCCGTGAGAACCGAGCAGAGCGCTAGGCACCACCAACCATCTCAGAATGCTCAGTCAATTTACACTGGCCTGGGGACAGGAGTCACGTGTAGGCCCGGAACGGGCAAAGACAAAGCGGTTCCCTTTTGGGCAAGAATTCTCTGCGCTATCTCGATGATGTGAGGAGACAAGTAACACAGAAAGTTCTAGCATGTTAGTACATTTTAAGTGCCATTATTAATGAAGTCAGCATGTGTATTAATTTGATGATTTAACTCGTTGAAATTTAAGGCCCATATTGGGTCTTCTGTCACCCGGTCCGGCAACACCTCAAATTTAAAATTCTAATCCTCGTTTTCAATCCCCTCCATGGCCTCCTCATCCCCTCCCTATCTCTGTCACCTCCTCCAGCCCCTACAACCCTCCGAGATCTCTGCTCTCCTCCAATTCCGGCCTCTTGCCCATCCCCCGATTCCCATCGCTCCACCATTGGCGGCCGGGCCTTCAGCTGCCTGGGGGCCCTAAGCTCTGGAATTCCCTCCCTAAACCTCTCCGCCTCTCTCTCTCTCCTCCTTTAAGACGCTCCTTAAAACCGACCTCTTTGACCGAGCTCTCGGTCGCCCGTCCCCTAATATCTCCTTACGTGGCCACGGGTCAGATTTCTTTGTCTGATTTACGTCCCTGTGAAGCCCCCTGGGGCGTATGATTACGTTAAAGGCGCTCGACAAATGCAAGTTGTTGTTGCTTTTGACGGCCATTTTGTATTTGAGGCCTGCCTCAGTCTAGGATCTGCTGACTCCTGAGACTCAAACTACAGGATTAGTCCAGCACTGTTCAGAAAGCTTTCAACAGGAGTCGTGCGCTGGTTACACTTCAGCAGGGACAGATGAGGGATTATGGTGTGTGAGGAGGGAGAGGGAGGAGGGGGGGGAGTGAATGTTTGCGGATGGGGTGCCAATCAAGCGGGCTGCTTTGTCCTGGATGGTGTCGAGCTTCTTGATTGTTGTTGGAGCTGCACCCATCCAGGCAAGTGGAGAGTATTCCATCACACTCCTGACTTGTGCCTTGTAGATGGTGGACAGGCTTTGGGGAGTCAGGAGGTGAGTTACTCACCTCAGGATTCCCAGCCTCTGACCTGCTCTTGTAGCCACGGTATTTATATGGCTACTCCAGTTCAGTTTCTGGTCAATGGTAGCCCCTGGGATGTCGATAGTGGGGGATTCAGTGATGGTAATGTCATTGAATGTCAAGGGGAGATGGTTAGATTCTCTCTGGTTGGAGATGGTCATTGCCTGGCACTTTAGCCTCATGGACAGGTCAACCCCATCAGTGCAGCCCCACTCCGCACCATCCGCCCCACCCCAACCCCCGCCCCATAAACCCAAAGCTCCAGCCAGTGCCCTTCAGCAAAAGATGAGAACCCAGTCTACCCCCCTCAGTGGTTACCTGTCTGCTGTCTGGCATGGGGTCAGCTGGCAGTGGCATCGACGGGGGAGGAGGCCTTGTTGGCCGGAGCGGGTGGGCGGGCTGCATGGAGACAAGTAAATGGATTAAGCCACCCCACTCGCCACAGCTGCCCTCCCTCAAAACTCCAACCCTCGGAGTCACGACACTCCGATTTCCCCCCCCCCCTCCAATCCCCAAAACTGGCAGCAAGCGCCCAAGAGGCCAACGGGAAAAGAAAGGTCTGGAAGATTGGCCTCAGCCGTACAGAGTCTCGATCGGACCCCATCTGGAGTAAATGGGATTCAGTTCCGGCCCCCCCCTCACGCCTCAGGAAGGATATATTGGCCTCGGACCTGGGTCCAGTGCAGATTGACCAGAATGATCCCGGGGATGAAAGGGTTAAATTACGGGGACAGGACGCACCGACTCGGCTTGTATTCCCCTCGAGTGTAGAAGATGAGGGGGTGATTTGATTGAGGTGCTTTTATGATTCTGAACGGAGTTGATAGGAATTGAGAGAGAGAGAGAGAAACGTTTGCCCCTGGTGGGGGCAGAACCTTAAACGCAGAGCCAGACCACTCAGGGGAGGGGGTTGCAAAAATCACTTCTAAATGGCAAGAGGACTAACCTGAACGAGATGAGAAGGGATCTAGCAACCAAAGACCGGCAGGAAGAGGTGTATCGGAATAGTGGGTTATCTTTCAGGAAGAGATGCGTCGTGTACAGGCTAAGAACGTTGCAACAAAGGAGGAAGGTAGAGGAACCAAGAACGGGGGGGCTCCTTGGATGGTGAGGGAGACAGAAAATATGGGGAAACAAAAAAAGGAGGGCATATGTTGCACGTCAGTTCGATTCTTCAACTGAGAACCAGGCCAAATACAACCGTCGAGAGGGGAGTTGAAGAGGAAAATAAGACTGGCAAAAAGAGAATATAATTGAATGGCAGTTAACATAAAAGGGAACCCAAAAATCATCTACTGGCATGTAAATAGTAAGCAGGTAGTAAGAGGTAGAAGGGGGCCGATTAGGGACAAAGATATGCTTAGAGGCTCAGGGCAAGACTAGAATATTTAATGAGTACTTTGCATCAGTGTTCACTAAGGAAGAGGATGCTGACAAAATATCAGTAGAAGTGGAAAGAGTAGAGGCGATGGATAGGGTAAAAATTGAGAGGAAAGGCTGGCTAGGTTTAGGGTAGATAAGTCACCAGGTCCGGATGGCTTGTATCCCAGGTTGGTAAAGGAAGTGGGGATTGAGCGAGCGGAAGGGCTGGTCATAATCTTCCCTGGATATTGGGGGAGGTGCCAGAGGATTGGAGAGTGGCAAATGTGACACCCTTATTCAAGAAAGGGTGTAAGCACAGTCCTAGCAACCGCAGACCAGTTAGTTTAACATCAGTGGTGGGTAAGGTTTTAGAAACAATAAACAGGGGAGGGGGGGAAAAAAAGTCAACAGGCACTCGGAGAGGTTTGAGTTAATTAAGGAGAGTCGGCACAGATTTGTAAAAGGCAGATCGTGCTTGACTAATCTAACTGAACTTTTTGATGAGGTAACAGAGAAGGTTGATGAAGGGAATGCGGTGGGTGGTTAGGTCCCCAACTGCATCCAGTTCTAGGCACCACACGTCAGGAAGGATGTGAGGGTCCTTGAGAGGGTGCAGAGATTGACCAGAATGGTGCCAGGGATGGGGGAGTTTAGTTACAAGGTTAGGTTGGAGAAGCTGGGGTTGTTCTTAGAACAAAGGAGATTGAGGGGAGATTTGATCGAGGGGTACAAGAATATGACAGGTTTCGATAAGGTAGACAAGGAAAACGTACAGCTGCCCTTCATCCTTATAATAACGTGCCCAAAAAATTCCTTGCCCTTTAAATAAAAGATGGCGTCGCACCAAATTTGTAAGCTGAAGAGACGACGCGGGGAGGAGGGGAGAAAGAGGGGCTCCTCGCAAACGGAATATTCTAGAGGTCGCTGCTGTTCCTTCCCATCTCCCCAACCCGCCCCGTTTTGTGTCTCCTAGGTTACCGCACGCCCCCCCCCCCCCCACACACCCTCATCCCAACCACCCACACACGCCAACCCCATCCCCCCCCCCCGCCCCCCACAGACTATTTCTCCCATTGGTTACCTGGCAAAGTTTGACCACGGGGTCTGGTGGTAGAGGCTTTGATGGTGGAGCAGGCCTCGATAATGGTTGAGGGATGGGCTGCATGGAGGGAAAAGCAGGGGGAGGGGGAAGAGAAAAAACACAGAAAAAAGAAGAAAGGGGGCCATCACAGAGAAGTTGGTTAGTCAAGCAATATCAAGATTATTCAAGTTCGTCAAGGAGCAATGACATGTTGGTTACCATGACAGCGAGCAGGTGGCATGCAATCGTGTGCAAAGTTAAGGCCAATGGTTGATGCGTCAATCGTAATGCAGAGTTTTGATGACCGAATCGCAACGATTTCTTTCCGTTGTCAATAATCGTACTCGGAATCGGTTGGCGATTTCAAGATTGGCCTGGTTGAAATTTTCTGCCGTCAGGTTTCCGGTTTGACTGATATTTAAACGCCCCCGAGTCACCAGAGACCAGGAACGTTCTCCAGCGACCGGACGCCAACTCAAAGCCTCAGCTTGGCTCGATGGGTTTGGATCCGAGGTCTCGCACCCCTCCCCCGCCCCCGCATGGGACCAAAGGCTGTGGATTCGAGCCCCCACTCCAGAGGCTCCAGCCCATAATCCAGGCCGACGCACCCAGTGCCAGCACTGAGGGGGTGCCGCACTGCCGGAGGTGCCGTCTTGCGGGTGAGACGTTAAACCACATCACATGGGACCCTCACGGCCAAAAGGCAGAGGAGACCACTGCCTCAGTCTGGGCTGGCGTGTGAACCCAGAGATGTCTAACCCACCCAGATTCCCCCAAACGGTGCTTTCCAAACATGGCCTCATCGGCCTTTCGCTCTGGGTCCTCAACTCCGAGGCCCCACTGAACGTTGTTTTCTTCACAATCCTTCGAACAGACCGCAAGCGACAAAAGCCAGACTGGTTTGTTTGGTGTTCGTCATGGGAAGGCCGGCATTTGTTGCCCATCCCTCGAGAAGGTGCCAACTTGAACCGCTGCAGTCCGTGTTGGGGTAGGTAGTCCCACAGCGCTGTTAGGGAGGGAGTTCCAGGATTTTGACCCAGAGACAGTGAAGGAACGGCCAATATAGTTCCAAGTCAGGATGGTGTGTGGATTGGAGGGGAACTTGCCCTGGGAGCTCTTGTCTTGCGGTGACTCGAACGTTCAAATGGGGTCTTTGATTAACAACAGATGACGAACAGTGAGACCACGTTGGACAACAGCCAACTTACCTTGACGGACTGTGCAGGCCTCATTTCCGTCTGTTGTAACCACTCCGAAGGTTTACACCGCAGCCTGCCAGCAGGGGGTGCCTGAGTCCCATTTTCCATCCGAGAATCCCTGAAACATGAAGCGGGAACAGGGGCGGGGGGTAAAGGTCAAAGCGCTAACAAGCCAATCCCCGAGTCACACAACCAAAAGCACTCTCACACAGCTGGCTTATCAAAATACCGCAGATCGAAATATTTTAATTTCCGCCCCCCAACTTTATTTTGCAGGATGGAAGCTTCCAGCTGTCTGCTGGCGAGGTCCGGAAGCATCGCTCGACATTCCCTGAACTACAGCCGGGAAAATAGGGAAGGTTTTAAACCCAACCTGCTACCTTCCTCTCTAGCCCGCTCTCATAAGGGTGCAGAGGGAGATTTACCGGAATGGGAGCAGGGATGAGGGACTTCAGTTAATGTGGAGAGACTGGGAGAAGCTGGGATTGTTCTCCGTAGAGCAGAGAAGGTTAAGGGGGAGATTTAATCGGGGCGTTCGAAATCGGGAAGGGTTTTTGATGGAGTAAATAGGAGAAACTGTTTCCAGTGGCAGGAGGGTCGGTAACCAGAGGGACACAGATTGAAGATAATTGGTGAAAGAACCAGAGGGGGGGGGGGGAGAAGAATTTTTTTTTAACGCAGCGAGTTGTTGTGATCTGGAACGCGCTGCCTGAAAGGGCGGTGGAAGCAGATTCAATAGTAACTTTCAAAAGGGGAATTGGATAAATACTGGAAGGGGAAAAATGTGCAGGGATGTGGGGGGAAAGAGCAAGGGGAGGGGAGTGGGACTAATTGGAGAGCTCTTTCAAAGAGCCAGCACAGGCACGATGGGCCGAATGGACTCCTTCTGTGCTGAATGACTATGACTATCTTAAAACCAGTTCTGAACAGGCAAATCTTCATTTCCTCATCCTTCTGACGTCCACACAATGAATGAGTCACGTCCAGTTTCGGATGACATCAATAGCTGGCTATTTTGCCAAGTTCATGAATCATTCTTTGAAACACAATTGTTCCTTTTGTGAATTTTGTCATCAAAGGTGAGGGGGCACATTCTATTTCATCCAAAAACATCAAACACTCCCAGGACAGGTACAGCACGGGGGTTAGATACAGAGTAAAGCTCCCTCTACACTGTCCCCCATCAAACACTCCCAGGACAGGTAGCACCCTACCATTGGCGTTCCCTTGGCCATGTTGAACACGAAGAGCCACAGTTGACCTTTGTGGGGGGAGGGGAGGGTCAAAGGTGAATCTATGGGGGGGGCGGGGGCAGGTTCAGTTGACCCAATTCCAGCCACAAACAGATCAACATTAGATACGATCCAGTTGGAGCAGAAAGTAAGTCAAGTTGTTTTCATGGCAGCATTGAGAAGACTTCCCTGACCCAAGAGGCGGTCTCTGATGAGTGACCTCCTGTTGCGAATACCTCCTCAATCCTTGGATGGTTGGTCGCAGGCTCGGAGAGGAAGAACCTGTGATGGACAATGACCTCCTTCCCAAGCAGGGTCAAGAGAGCTTTGGGCTAGAGTGGCCCCCCTCGATTCTCAATAAAACAGGCCCAAGTTTCAGGCAAAGCAGCTCAGGGAAGACACAGTCAATGCCACCACTATCATCAACCCCGCCAACCAACGGCTCGAGTCTATATAAAGACATTAGATGGCCGGGAAGAAACCATTCATTAAATTCAGTCTCTTGGAGACAGCTGGTCTATTTCTGTTCACTATCGCGCGGTTACGTCCGTTAATGTGGAGAGACTGGGAGAAGCTGGGATTGATCCCCTTAGAGCAGAGAAGGTTAAGGAGGAGATTTAATCGGGGCGTTCAGAATCAGGAAGGGTTTTGATGGAGTAAATAAGGAGAAACTGTTTCCAGTGGCAGGAGGGTCGGTCACCAGAGGGACACAGATTGTAGATAATCGGTAAAAGAACCAGAGGGGGGAGAGGAGGAGAATTTTTTTTTAACGCAGTGAGTTGTTGTGATCTGGAACGCGCTGCCTGAAAGGGCAGTGGAAGCAGATTCAATAGTAACTTTCAAAAGGGCAATTGGATAAATACTTGGAAGGGGAAAAATTTGCAGGGATATGGGGGAAAGAGCAGGGGGAGGGGAGTGGGACTAATTGGATAGCTCTTTCAAAGAGCCAGCACAGGCACGACGGGCCGAATGGACTCCTCCTGGTGATGCAAGATTCTCTGTGTCTAAAGTGTTCCGGTGGGGCGGGCGGGGGGTGGGGGGGTGGAATTTCCAAACTGAGATTGATCGATTTCTGTTGGTTTAAAGGGATCAAGGGTCGCAGAACCAAGGCGGGGAGATGGAGCCTTGATCTGGTTGAATGGCGGAACAGGTTTGAGGGGCCGAGGGGCCGAGTGGCCTCCTCCTGTTCTTGTGCTCCTTTGTCCCAATAAAAGTAGTACCGGCGAGGATTACAAAAAACATCATTCAATGTTTGCCCGAGCATCCGTGAGCCGACCTGGGACAGTAAGCTGCGTGCTTAGCCTTTGGGCCCGAGAGATAGCCTATAGGAGAAAGAAACAGAGCATGTCCATCATGCAGCCAAGCATAGAGAGCAGAGCAGGACCTCTGGATAATAAATCACACACCCACAAGCAGAGGGATTAGCCATTGCAACACCAGGGCGAGAGGTGATAGGCATCTAAACAATTTGAGTGTCGGAGATTGGTCTTTCAAAGAATAGGGGGAAGTCTCTTCGGTATGTCCCATCACCGTCAGGAACTGAACTGAGTATCAAATTTCACAGCAAGGGAGTTCTCCCCGGTGTCCTGGCCAATAATCCGGTCCCCACTCCGGAGACTTGAACCCAGAACCCCGGTATCCCGGGGCCAATCTTTACCCCACAAACCAACATCAGTAAAAGCAGATGATCTGGTTGTTAACATACTGTTGTTTGTGGGACTAGCTGACTGCAATGGGGAGAACTCCCCCCACTAACCTTCCCCCCCCAGCACCTCTTCCATTCGAAAGACGGCACCTCCGACAGTGCGGCACTCCCTCGGCACTGGCAGTGGGAGTGTCAGCCCGGATTTTCTTCTGACCCAGGGACCACTGAGCAGCAGTTGGCACTAGCATCAATAACAGAGGGGGGAGAAGCGTTGGGGTGGGTGGAAACAAGGCAGGGGTAATCTTCCTGGGAAAACATAGGCCCTCACTAAACCCAGCTGAGAGCAGGGAGCGGTATTAATTGCCAACCATGAAACCCAAGCTCGGTTCAAAGATGCAGGAAGGGCGCGAGGGAGTTCGGGAGGGAGGGAAGGAGCACGTAGCTGAGGGAGAGCGAGACTCGAACATGTTACCATTCTTCGTCCGGTGGAATCTGTTGCCGCAGAAAACCGAGCCGATAGCCGCCTGTCGCACTGCATTGTGGGTAAGAAGACAGAGTAACTGGCCAAGTTCTACATTGTGGATGGAAGGCAAGAGGTGCAAGGGTAAAGAGATATAGGTACATTGACAGGTTATCATATTCTTCAGCGCATCATAGGGAACACCCAACAGGGCCTTTTTAAAAGGGAGTCGTGCAAGAATGGGTCCTCAGTGCACATTGGTGCAGATTAGACTTCAGATAATGGCGCTATTTCCACTGGATGCATCAAAGGCTAGGAGGCCTTTTTTTGTTTTTGTTCAAGTTACAAAGGGTTCCACTGACTAATTAAGGAGTGGCTGCTTCCTCTGGTCAGTGGAAAGTCAATCCCAAGAGTTCAGCCACGGGTCACTGGGAGAGTGAGGAGAGAGTTTGGGAGACATTTCTTCACACACAGAGCTCTTGGAGCCTGGAATGATTCATCACAGGGAGCGGTTCAGGCAGAGGCCATTGTATCCCTTAAGAACACATTCCATCATTGTTTAAAACAGATATACTGGGCGATGGGGAGAGAGCGGGGCAGTGGGATTAGTTTGGGGATTGATACAGGGCTATGGGGAGAGAGCGGGACAGTGGGATTAGTTTGGGGATTGATACAGGGCTATGGGGAGAGAGCGGGACAGTGGGATTAGTTTGGGGATTGATACAGGGCTATGGGGAGAGAGCGGGGCAGTGGGATTAGTTTGGGGATTGATACAGGGCTATGGGGAGAGAGCGGGGCAGTGGGATTAGTTTGGGGATTGATACAGGGCTATGGGGAGAGAGCGGGGCAGTGGGATTAGTTTGGGGATTGATACAGGGCTATGGGGAGAGAGCGGAACAGTGGGATTAGTTTGGGGATTGATACAGGGCTATGGGGAGAGAGCGGGGCAGTGGGATTAGTTTGGGGATTGATACAGGGCTATGGGGAGAGAGCGGGACGGTGGGATTTGTTTGGGGATTGATACAGGGCTATGGGGAGAGAGCGGGACAGTGGGATTAGTTTGGGGATTGATACAGGGCTATAGGGAGAGAGCGGGACAGTGGGATTAGTTTGGGGATTGATACAGGGCTATGGGGAGAGAGCGGGACAGTGGGATTAGTTTGGGGATTGATACAGGGCTATGGGGAGAGAGCGGGGCAGTGGGATTAGTTTGGGACTGATACAGGGCTATGGGGAGAGAGCGGGGCAGTGGAATTAGTTTGGGGATTGATACAGGGCTATGGGGAGAGAGCTGGACAGTGGGATTAGTTTGGGGATTGATACAGGGCTATGGGGAGAGAGCGGGGCAGTGGGATTAGCTTGGGATTGATACAGAGCTATGGAGAGAGAGCGGGACAGTGGGATTAGCTTGGGATTGATACAGGGCTATGGGGAGAGAGCGGGGCAGTGGGATTAGTTTGGGATTGATACAGAGCTATGGGGAGAGCGCGGGACAGTGGGATTTGTTTGGGGATTGATACAGGGCTATGGGGAGAGAGCAGGGCAGTGGGATTAGTTTGGGGATTGATACAGGGCTATGGGGAGAGAGCTGGACAGTGGGATTAGTTTGGGGATTGATACAGGGCTATGGGGAGAGAGCGGGGCAGTGGGATTAGCTTGGGATTGATACAGAGCTATGGAGAGAGAGCGGGACAGTGGGATTAGCTTGGGATTGATACAGGGCTATGGGGAGAGAGCGGGGCAGTGGGATTAGTTTGGGATTGATACAGAGCTATGGGGAGAGAGCGGGACAGTGGGATTAGTTTGGGGATTGATACAGGGTTATGGGGAGAGAGCGGGACAGTGGGATTAGTTTGGGGATTGATACAGGGCTATGGGGAGAGAGCAGGGCAGTGGGATTAGTTTGGGGATTGATACAGGGTTATGGGGAGAGAGCGGGACAGTGGGATTCGTTTGGGGATTGATACAGGGCTATGGGGAGAGAGCGGGGCAGTGGGACAATATGCGAGGGTTAGGCTGGATAGACGAGGGGAATTCCCTGGTTGGTTTGAGGTGGGGGGGGGTGGTGGGGAACAGTGGGGGGAGGGGGGTAATGTCCATCGAGTGCCCTTTCTTACCTGTGCTGCTGTGGGTTCCCTTTTCCCAGCTTCTGAAGCTCCGATCGCACCAACTCCCTCTTACAGTAACACAGGAGCAGCAAGGCTGAGAGAACCAGCAGAAATGTCACCAACAAGGCTATGAGCATTGTGCCTTTACCTGCAAAAGGCACAAAGGAAGTCCTCTTGTTACAAACACTGAATTTCTGGTTTTTAAGCGAATTAAGAGATTTCCCCTGGCAGGACCGAGCAAGTTCACAGACATCAGCCGGGCCCTCGTGAGAGGGCATTCAGTGCCGAAGGAATGCTGCTGAGGGAATCCGGTCGAGGAGCTGCCCGCCTGCTGGACGCGGGGGAGGGATTTCTGATATCTTCCCTCAGTCCCCAACAAGGAGAGCTCGAGGGTTTGCAGGGCCCCTGGGTGGCAGCAGCCTCCCACCCGAGGACCAGACCCCACCGTGATCAGAGACTTCCCCCCCCCCCACCCCCTCCCCAACGACATGGCCAGCATGATCCGCTGCCAGGAGTGGGCAAGGATGTTCCGCAGGGTGGGCGGAGGGGTGGGATTTGTCTGGAGTTACTGAGGAACGTTGCCAGTTCGAGAGAGAGGTGAGGAGGTGCAGGAGAGAGAGGAAGAGAGAGGGTTTGGGGAGAAGTGGGGGGGAGCGGGGGAGAAGTGGGGGGGAGCGGGGCAGAGAGAGGGGGGAGCGGGGCGGAGAGAGGGGGGAGCGGGGCAGAGAGAGGGGGGAGCGGGGCAGAGAGAGGGGGGAGCGGGGCAGAGAGAGGGGGGAGCGGGGCAGAGAGAGGGGGGAGCGGGGCAGAGAGATAAGGTAAGAGAAAGAGAGAGAAAAATAAAGTGATGATGTGAATACAACAATCTCTGTCTCATCCAGTATACAATTACAAAACCACTACAGAGCCACCCGAACACAGAGCTCAAGGCTAACAGCTAACAGATAGGCTGGCAGACCCTAACCTACCTTGGGTTCCCTGCACTGGGCCACTGTCGATACTTCCTCCGTAGCCAGTCTGTTTACAGTCAGGGGGTGCCCAGCCAGCGTCACAGTGACAGTTATCATTACTGTTACAAACCTAAGGAAGGGACCGAGGAAAACCAAATATCAGGAGTTACAGCAAAATCATCAGTGTGATTTCATAGTACACGACAGGAGACAGAAACACCACTGGTGAAATTGTTTTTGCGATTGCAACTGGGAGAGAATGGGAAGGGGTTTGATCCATTGGGATTGTGTACAATGGGAGTGAATGGGAAGGGGTTCGATTCCTTGGGATTGTGTACAATGGGAGTGAATGGGAAGGGGTTTGATCCATTGGGATTGTGTACAATGGGAGTAAATGGGAAGGGGTTTGATCCATTGGGAATGTGTACAATGGGAGTGAATGGGAAGGGGTTTGATCCATTGGGATTGTGTACAATGGGAGTGAAGGAAAAGAGGTTCGATTCCTTGGGATTGTGTACAATGGGAGTGAATGGGAAGGGGTTTGATCCATTGGGATTGTGTACACTGGGAGTAAATGGGAAGGGGTTTGATCCATTGGGATTGTGTACAGTGGGAGTGAATGGGAAGGGGATTGGGTCTCTGGCCTCCCCTTCAACAGGGGGATGGTTCTCAACCCTGCAAACGCTTAGAAAGAGGAGGGAGCTGGTCGGAATCCTTGCGAGATGGTGCAGTTAGCAGACATTGGACAAGATCACCAGCCAGGATCCCTGGGCATCCATCTTACCCCGTGATTGTTACATTTCTGCAGGCATTCCTCCACTCCCAGCATGGAGACATCCTGGCACTTCCTGTTGATACAGGCCTGAAGGGGAGATGGGAAAAGATGTCATAAAGAGGGTTTGTAAGAACATCGGAACTAGGAGCGGGAGGAGGCCATTCGGCCCCTCGAGCCTGCTCCGCCATTCAATAAGATCATGGCCGATCTGCCTCAACACCACCTCCCCGCCCGAATTCCATATCCCTCAATTACCTTCGTGTCCAAAAATCTATCACTCTCAGTTTTGAATATACTCAACGACCGAGCATCCAAGGGTCTCTGGGGTACAGAATTGGAATGGGAAATGCTCAGTGCGACCTCAAACATTAATGGACACAGAGGGCCCTACTGAGGCTCCCCAAGCTACATCCCGAGCAGAGCAACACCCACCTCCCCCGCCCCCTACCCCACCGGATCTTGAAGCAGGTCCCACATCCATCCTCTCTGCACACCATCCACCCCTGGTAGCTCTCCGACCAGTACTGAGGTAGGGCAAGAACAGGCTCACCGCCCTCTCTACCCCCCCTCCCCTCCCCCAACAACTCCCACTGCCGCCAGCTCCTA
This sequence comes from Heterodontus francisci, assembly GCF_036365525.1. NCBI lineage: Eukaryota > Metazoa > Chordata > Chondrichthyes > Heterodontiformes > Heterodontidae > Heterodontus > Heterodontus francisci. The sequence goes on from NC_090416.1 coordinate 11,506,247, forward strand.
AATTTCGGGATCGGGTCAGTTGCGACGCACCCTGCGGTCAAATAGCCAGTCGAGGGCCACTATCCAGGTTGAGGCCTGGAGAACCGCCACCCTGGGCGAGGTCGGGCAGGGGAGTGACATCCAAGCAGTCCGCAGTTTGGAGACTCGACCCAAAATGTTCTGAGTATAAAGTGACGGGTTGCCCTCAGGACCGCCCCCCCCCACCCCGTACCTTCCGTTCACCGCAGACTGTGCCGGGCATAACCATAGCCGGATCGGCGATGTCATCACCAAAGTTGAAGTACGTCCCGCGGCAGCTGTATTCCTTACTGCCAACCTTGATATTGGTGACCAGTATCTCCGCGTTAGACCCGAGCACAGGACGGTCGTTTCCTCCCTGGCACTGGATTTTCCCACACTTTGCGTCCCTGGCGTTAAAAAAAAAAGGGATGCATTCATGTCAGGAATTTCCACATTTCAACTCCGCCTGTAACGGAGTAAAATGGCCCTTCAGAGGAGCGTTACCAAACAAAATGTTGACCCCGAGCCACATGAGGAGATATTAGGGGACGGGCGACCAAAAGCTCGGTCAAAGAGGTCGGTTTTAAGGAGCGTCTTAAAGGAGGAGAGAGAAGCAGAGGGATATCTGTGGAACCGTACCCCAGCAAGAGTTTGGGATGGGGGTGGGGATAATGTAAGGAGGGGCGGGTGGGGGGGGGGGGGGCGGGAAGTTAACACATTACTTACACTTCAGCGCAGCTCATGAATGTCCCGTTCAGGTGCTCTCCACAGTTTCCATACTTATCACCCTTTTTATTGACGGTGGTAAAACAGATATCGTCAGCTTGAACTGAACCTATGAAGGGGAAATGCTGGTCAGCACATAGCCACTCCCTCATTGGTCAGCATAACCCACCCTCTCACCGGTCAGCACGTACACTGTAACAATCACCTGGACTCATGGCTTGTATTAATTTTCTAGAGGAAACTTTTAATTTGGGAATTGATTTTTTGCTTTGTTTTTAACTGTAAGGCAAACAAAACCATCTGTTTTGAGAAGCTTGCAAACAAACCTATGGCGCTTACAAATCCATTGGGGTGGCCCATGTTTATTTAGTAAGGGGAAGTGTGAAGACCCTAGACAATGGCAACCTCTCTGACCTTCTTGATGGAGACTGTGTGCCTGTAGATGCCTCCATCAGGGGATGTAAGTTATTCATACGATTTCCCAGAACAAGGAGAAGATTTGGAGTTGGAACTAATTACTTTAAATTTCTATCTGGGACATCCCATATGTACCACTTTGCCATGGCATTCGATGATGCAGGGGCTACCTGTTGGTGTTTTGATGTGTGTGCTTGCTGACGGACAAGCGGTTGGCTTTGAAAGCAGTAGGGCTCAGGAGCAAAGAGGCCATCATGAACCAGGGGTGTTTCTGTTTTGAGTAAGGTCTGGGCTTAAGCTGGGGAGTCCAGTTTAGAGGTGTTGGAAGAGAATTAGAGGACCTGCCTAGCTGGAAGCTGGAGGGAGAATCCCCAGGAGCTCTCAGAGCTCGGAAGACAGTTGAGAAACTGAAGTGAATTCCTGTGAGCTGTGATACACTTTGAATTGATCCCAGGAGAAGTGGACAAACTGCCAAGATCCTGTACCGTATAGGGGAACTCTTGGGGTGGAAGTAATAGTTAAACAGGAGTGCTCTGTTAAGTGATTTCAAATTGTAGTGTTTAGTAGTGTTTTGCTTTGTTTAACTCTTGTACTGTAAAGTTTTTTTTTGTTTAAAACAGGAAGTCTTGTGGCTTAATTCTTTCAGTAATAACTTTGAAAAAGAGAAATATAATTCCCAGTTAACGGTCCCTTATAGGGATCGTAACATAACCAACCCTTCACACCGGTCAGGACGAGGTCATGGACAAATACAGAAATCTGGGAAGGTTGTAAGGGCTGGAGGAAGTCACAGTGAGGGGAGGGGGAGGGGGGTGGGGTGAGGGGCCATGGAGCGATTTGAAAACAAAGGATGAAATTTTAAGTTTCAGGCGTTGCTGGACCAGGAGCCAATGTGCGTCGGCGAGCACAGGGGTGATGGGTGAACAGGACTCGGTGCGAGTTAAGATGCGGGACAGCAGATTTTTAGCTGAGCTGAAGTTTACAGAGGGTGGAATACAGGAGGCCGGCTAGGAGAGCATTGGAATTGATAGAGTCTGTAGGTGACAAAGGCATAGAGGAGGGTTCTAGAAACAGGGGCAGAGATGGGCAATGCTACGAGCATGAAAGTAAATGGGTGATGACGGTAGATGATGCGGGGCTACCTAGGGTGCTTACAAATCCACGGGTGGTCCACGTTTGTAATGGGAAGTGTGAAGACTCTATGCAATGGGAACCTCTCTGACCTTCTTGATGGAGACCGTGTGCCTGTAGCTGCCTCCATCAGGGGTTGTAAATTATTCATATGATTTCCCAGAACAAAGAGATTTGGAGTTGGAAATAATTCGTTTAAATTTCTATCTGGGACATCCCATATGTACCACTTTGCTATGGTGATAGAAGATGCAGAGGATGCCTGCTGGTGTTTTGGTCAGACACGAGGGGCTGAACGGCCTCCCTCTTCCATCACTTTACCTCAAGAAACCCTTGTGGGCAGCGCTGCCCAGGCAACGGGCCTTGAAAAACCGTCTCGGCACCTGCTCACCTGGGCCCCAGAGGACCTGGCACTGCTGCTCGAAGGTGAGGCAGGCTCCATTGTAGCAGTAGGCCCTGGCGTTGTTGCAGGTGAGGCCATTCCTGCGGAAGACGTTGGGGGGGCAGTAGGGCGTGACTCCGTTGCAGTACTCTGGCAAGTCGCAATCTCCCAGCGGGAGTCGGCAAACAGTGGCCGCACTTTTCAACTGTAGGGTCACAACAAAAAAAATAAATGATTTACCCCCCCCCATTTATCGTCTGTCCATCGTGTCAAAGTATTACACAGTATTTCCAGCACAAAAAATAGGCCATTCGGCCCATCTGCTCTGTGCTGGAGTTTCTGTCCCACACAAGCCTCCTCCCACCCTCTCTTCATCTCACCCTATCCCCATATCCTTCCATTCCTTTCTCCCTCATGTGTTTATCCAGCTTCCCCTTAAATACATCTCTGCTATTCCCCCTCAACCACTCCCTGTGGTAGAGAGTTCCATTCCATTCAGAAGTCACTCTGTCTAGGTCCTAACTCAAGCCTCACATGGGATTCTTGAGTGACTTACAACAGAAAAGGAGTCTAGATGGTTTACCCAATACTTTCCTCACAGCATTTGATCTTCGGGAGACCTTCTCCCAGGTGGACTCCAACCCAAGGCTAAAGAGCCCACACCTTCCTTTTACTCTGACTCACTGGGTCGCTCTCTCTCTCACCTGTGAGTCTGAAGGTTGTGGGTTTGAGCACCCCCCCACCCCCGGTTCCAGAGACGTGAGCCCATAATCCAGGCCGACACTCCCAGTGCCAGTACTGAGGGAGTGCTGCACTGTCGGAGGTGTCGACTTGCAGATTTAAACCACGTCTGCCCTCTCAGGTGGGTGTGAAAGATCCCACGGCCACTCTCGGAAGAAGAGTGGGGCGGGGGGAGGGGGGGTGGTGGGGGGAGAGGTTCTCCCTGGTGTCCTGGGCTAATAAGAACATGAGAAAAGGACCAGGAGGCTCCGCACAGCCCCTCGGGCCTGCTCTGCCATTCAATGAGATCATGGTTGATTTTCTGCCTCAATTCCACATTCCCTCGATCCCCACGTCCCTCAATTCCCTTCGCGCCCAAATCCCTCTCGATCTCAGTCTCGAATATACTCAACGACCGAGCATCCGCAGCTCCCTGGGGTAGAGAATTCCAAAGATTCACCACCCCTTCTGAGTGAAGAAATTTCTCCTCATCTCAGTCCGAAATGGCCTTGCCCTCATCCCGAGACTGGGCTTGTAATTCCCGAAGATTAAGGGGTGATCAAGTCGAGGGGTTTAAGATGATTTAAGGATTCGACCGGGTCAATAGAGAGAAACTATTTCCTCTCGGTGGGGGAGGGGTGGGTCAATTGGAAATTTCCAAACTGAGATTGATAAATTTTTTGTTGGGTTAAGGGGATTAAGGATTACAAGAAATGGAGTTAAGATACAGATCAGCCATGATCTGATTGAATGGCGGAACAGACTCGAGGGGCCGAATGGCCTGCTCCTATGCTAAGTAGATGGATGAGGAGCAACTGATGTAAATTAATTCCTCCCCCCCCGCCCCCCCAATAACCACCCCGCCCCCAACTGCAGTGCCCCTTTGGGTGCCAATTCTGCCTCCCTCACAACGCAAGGGGCTAGGCTTAAGTTCGAGCGCAGTAACGCACGCGGGGAGTACCAACATGGACTCTTACCTTGCAATTTTCACAGCAGGCACCTTCAGTGGAACACTCTGCCCCGGGAACCAATCTGCAGGTGCTAGCATTGCAGCAGGGATCATCACACTCCTGATACGGAGAGAGAGAGAGAGAGAGGAGAGAGTAAGTCGCCAATGGCTTTTGAGGCCTACGCGGTCTCCGTGGCAACGCGAGGCCTGAAATACTCCAGTCGGTGTTCTAACCATCGCCATTTCCATCCCTGCCTTTGATAACCGAGAAACTATTTAGCTGCGAAACGATCGGGTGGGAAAATGCACCATGGGGGGCGCACGATTGATGCTCCAATCGGGCTCCCGGGCTAAGAAAGGAACAATCAAACTGGCACCTCTCTTTGTGATTCGCCAAGTCATACCACATCAGGGTAAAATGGCCCCTTTCGAAAATGTCTTGGCAGGGATGGGGGGGGATCTCGAGCCTTGAAACTGCAATCCAGCAGGAGTCCGGAGAGGAGGGGATGGGAGTAAAAGGGAAGGGAGTGGAGGGGAGGAGAGGGAGTAAAGATTCCCCGCGCATTGGCTCTTCATTGTCCTCACATCTGCCAGGCCGCAGTCACATTCCTCTCCTTCCTCCAAGTACAGGTTGCCACACCTCTGGCCCCCGAAGAGCCGGTCGGAGGCCGGGAAGTTGAAGAGGCACATCGCTCCGCCGTGTTTCAGGCTTCGCTCCAGGTCGTCTTTGCTGCAGCTGCTGAAGGCCTGACCTGGAAGGAACCTGGCAGGGAGAGGCAGACAGCGTCAAGACACTTTTACCCAAAAACGCAACTTGTTATTCATTCACGGAATGGGAGCGTCGCATCCTGAATTGCACCCCCCCGCCACCCACCCCCCCCCCCGGAAGGTGGTGGTAAGCAACTGAGTGGCGTGCGAGGCCATTTCAGAGGGCAGTTAAGAGGCAACTAGATTGCTGAGGGTCTGGATTACATGTAGGCCAGACCAGGTAAGGACGGCGGATTTCCCTCCCTAAAGGACATTAGTGAACCAGATGGATTTTTATATCAATCCAATAGTTTCATTGCAGCTTTACTGAAACTTATGTCTCCGAATCATAAGTCCAGGCCTCTAGATTACTAGTTCAGTAGCTCAACCACTAGGCTATCATACCCTCCCCCAGTGACTCTCTTCATTCTGTTTGATAATATTAAACAGGGTTAGATACAGAGTAAAGCCCCCTCTACACTGTCCCCAACAAACACTCCCAGGACAGGTACAGCACGGGGGTTAGATACAGAGTAAAGCTCCCTCTACACTGTCCCCAACAAACACTCCCAGGACAGGTACAGCACGGGTGTTAGATACAGAGTAAAGCCCCCTCTACACTGTCCCCAACAAACACTCCCAGGACAGGTACAGCACGGGGGTTAGATACAGAGTAAAGCTCCCTCTACACTGTCCCCCATCAAACACTCCCAGGACAGGTACAGCACGGGGGTTAGATACAGAGTAAAGCTCCCTCTACACTGTCCCCATCAAACACTCCCAGGACAGGTACAGCACGGGGGTTAGATACAGAGTAAAGCCCCCTCTACACTGTCCCCATCAAACACTCCCCAGGACAGGTACAGCACGGGGGTTAGATACAGAGTAAAGCTCCCAAAAAAAAGGAAGACTAATAAAGGGTTAGATCGCAGTTTTAAACAACGATCTAACATCCTTCCAGGCCATTTTTGTGCTGGTACCAGCTCATAATTTAGTGAATTTTATTTTGTAACTTGCTGTGTTGGGATTTGAACTCACAGGCTGGGTCACTAATCCAGGGCTCTGAACATGGCCTTTCGCGGTCTGCACAGGTTTTCCTTCCAACAAAACCAGGGCCTAATGACACAGGCATTCAGCATCCTCCTTCACATTTCGACCAAACCTGGATTAAGAAGACCTGCATTTCTTTGGCACCTTTCCCATCCTCAGTTAGGGGTAGGCAGTGGCGTAGTGGTATTATCACTGGACTAGTAACCCAGAGACCCAGGGTATTGCTCTGGGGACATGGGTTCAAATCCCACCACAGCAGAAAATGGAATTTGAATTCAATTAATAAATCTGGAATTGAAAGCTAGTCTAATGATGGCCTTGAAACCAATGTCGATTGTTGTAAAAACCCATCTGGTTCACTAATGTCCTTCAGGGAAGGGAAATCTGCTGTCCTTACCTGGTCTGGCCTACATGTGACACCAGACCCACAACAATGTGGTTAACTCTTACATGCCCTCTGAAATGGCCGAGCAAGACACTCAGTTGTATCTAACCGCTACGAAGTCAATAAAAAGGAATGAAACCGGACGGACCACCCGGCATCGACCTAGGCACCAGAAACGACAACGGCAAACCCAGCCCTGTCGACCCTGCAAAGTCCTCCTTACTAACATCTGGGGGCTTGTGCCAAAGTTGGGAGAGCTGTCCCACAGACTAGTCAAGCAACAGTCTGACATAGTCATACTCACGGAATCATACCTTACAATGTCCCAGACACTGCCATCAGCATCCCCGGGTATGTCCTGTCCCACCGGCAGGACAGACCCACCAGAGGTGGTGGGACAGTGATATACAGTAGGGAGGGAGTTGCCCTGGGAGTCCTCAACATCGACTCTGGACCCCATGAAGTCTCATGGCATCAGGTCAAACATGGACAGGGTAACCTCCAACTGATTACCACCTACCGCCCTCCCTCAGCTGATGAGTCAGTACTCCACCATGCTGAACACCACTTGGAGGAAGCACTGAGGGTGGCAAGGGCACAAAATGTACTCTGGGTGGGGGACTTCAATGTCCATCACCAAGAGAGGCTCGGTAGCACCACTACTGACCGAGCTGGCCGAGTCCTAAAGGACATAGCTGCTAGACTGGGTCTGCGGCAGGTGGTGGGGGAACCAACACGAGGGAAGAACATACTTGACCTCGTCCACACCAATCTGCCTGCCGCAGGTGCATCTGTCCATGACAATATTGGTAGGAGTGACCACCGCACAGTCCTTGTCGAGACGAAGTCCCGCCTTCACATTGAGGATACCCTCTATCGTGTTGTGTGGCACTACCACCGTGCGAAATGGGATAGATTTCAAACAGATCTAGCAATGTAAAACTGGGCATCCATGAGGCACTGTGGGCCATCAGCAGCAGCAGAATTGTACTCAACCACAATCTGTAACCTCATGGCCCGGCATATCCCCCACTCTACCATTACCATCAAGCTAGGAAACCAACCCTGGTTCAATGAACAGTGCAGGAGGGCATGCCAGGAGCAGCACCAGGCATACCTCAAAATGACGTGTCAACCTGGAGAAGCTACAACACAGGACTATCTGCATGCCAAACTGTGTAAGCAGCATGCGATAGACAGAGCTAAGCGATCCCATAACCAACAGATCAGATCTAAGCTCTGCAGTCCTGACACATCCAGCCGTGAATGGTGGTGGACAATTAAACAACTAACTGGAGGAGGTGGCTCCACAAATATCCCCATCCTCAATGATGGGGGAGCCCAGCACATCAGTGCGAAAGATAAGGCAGAAGCATTTGCAACAATCTTCAGCCAGAAGTGCCAAGTTGATGATCCATCTCGGCCTCCTCCTGAAGTCTCCAGCATCACAGATGCCAGACTTCAGCCAATTCGATTCACCCCAGGTGATATCAAGAAACGACTGAAGGCACTGGATATTGCAAAGGCTATGGGCCCTGACAATATTCCGGCAATAGTACTGAAGACCTGTGCTCCAGAACTAGCTGTGCTCCTAGCCAAGCTGTTCCAGTACAGTCACAGCACTGGGATCTACCCTGCAAAGTGGAAAATTGCCCAGGTATGTCCTGTACACAAGAACAGGACAAGTCCAACCCGGCCAATTACCGCCCCATCAGCCTATTCTCTATCATCAGTAAAGTGATGGAAGGTGTCATTAACAGTGCCATCAAGCGACACTTTCTTAGCAATAACCTGCTCAGTGACACTCAGTTTGGATTCTGCCAGGGCCACTCAGCTCCTGACCTCATCACAGCCTTGGTTCAAACATGGACAAAAGAGCTGAACTCCAGAGGTGAGGTGAGAGTGACTGCCCTTGACATCAAGGCAGTATTTGACCGAGTATGGCATCAAGGAGCCCTAGCAAAACTGAGGTCAATGGGAATAAGGGGGGAAACCCTCCACTGGCTGGAGTCATACCTAGCGCAAAGGAAGATGGTTGTGGTTGTTGGAGGTCAATCATCTGAGCTCCAGGACATCACTGCAGGAGTTCGTCAGGGTCGTGTCCTAGGCCCAACCATCTTCAGCTGCTTCATCAATGACCTTCCTTCAATCATAAGGTCAGAAATGGGGATGTTCGCTGATGATTGCACAATGTTTAGCACCATTCGTGACTCCTCAGATACTGAAGCAGTCCGTGTAGAAATGCAGCAAGACCTGGACAATATCCAGGCTTGGGCTGATAAGTGGCAAGTAACATTCGCACCACACAAGTGCCAGGCAATGACCATCTCCAACAAGAGAGAATCTAACCATCTCCCCTTGACATTCAATGGCATTACCATCACTGAATCCCCCACTATCAACATCCTAGGGGTTACCATTGACCAGAAACTGAACTGGAGTAGCCAAATAAATACCGTGGCTACAAAAGCAGGTCAGAGGCTAGGAATCCTGAGGCGAGTAACTCACCTCCTGACTCTCCAAAGCCTGTCCACCATCTACAAGGCACAAGTCAGGAGTGTGATGGAATACTCTCCACTTGCCTGGATGGGTGCAGCTCCAACAACAATCAAGAAGCTCGACACCATCCAGGACAAAGCAGCCCGCTTGATTGGCACCCCATCCACAAACATTCACTCCCTCCACCACTGACGCACAGTGGCGCAGTGGTTAGCACCGCAGCCTCACAGCTCCAGGGACCCGGGTTCGATTCCGGGTACTGCCTGTGTGGAGTTTGCAAGTTCTCCCTGTGTCTGCGTGGGTTTTCTCCGGGTGCTCCGGTTTCCTCCCACAAGCCAAAAGACTTGCATGTTGATAGGTAAATTGGCCATTATAAATTGTCACTAGTATAGGTAGGTGGTAGGGAAATATAGGGACATGTGGGGATGTGGTAGGAATATGGGATTAGTGTAGGATTAGTCTAAATGGGTGGTTGATGTTCGGCACAGACTCGGTGGGCCGAAGGGCCTGTTTCAGTGCTGTATCTCTAATCAAATTAATCTAATCAAAGATGCACTGCAGCAATACACCAAGGCTCCTTCGACAGCACCTTCCAAACCCGTGACCTCTACCACCTAGAAGGACAAGGGCAGCAGACGCATGGGAACCCCACCACCTGCAAGTTCCCCTCCAAGTCACACACCATCCTGACTTGGAACTATATCACTGTTCCTTCACTGTCGCTGGGTCAAAATCCTGGAACTCCCTCTCTAACAGCACTGTGGGTGTACCTACCCCACATGGACTGCAGTGGTTCAAGAAGGCAGCTCACCACCACTTTCTCAAGGGGCAATTAGGAATGGGCAATAAATGCTGGCCTGGCCAGAAACGCCCACATCCCATGAATGAATAAAAAAAGGAAGTCCCAGAGCACTTTACAACCAATGAAGCACTTTTTTTTGAAGTAATGTAGAAAACGTGACAGCCAATTTGCGCACAGCAAGATCCCACATACAGCAATTTGATAATGACCCAGATCATCTGTTTTTTTTTCACCCGAAAGACGGCTCCTCCGACAGTGCGGCACTCCCTCAGTACTGGCACTGGGAATGTTGGCCTGGATTGTGGGCTCTAGTCTCTGGAGTGGGGGCTCGAACCCACAACTACCTCCTGCCTCAGAGGCGGGGAGAGGTTTTAGTCACATCATGCAACGCCCTTTTCCCCCCCTGCCACCCGGTGAAGGGCCGCGCCCCGCCACAGCCTTACCCGGTTGACGGTTCCATGATGCACCCTCCCAAACGCTTCGGATTCAAGCAGGTACACTTCCGGTCATCCGTGTCGTGACTGATGCCCAGGTTGTGCCCCAGTTCGTGAGCCACAGTCGAGCCCACTCCCAGCACACTGACCGAGTGATCCTAGGAGGAGAGGACAAGGTGAGCCAGCTTTCCGGGGTCATCGCACGGTCAAAGCCCAGAGAACGTTCGCTCAGGTTGGCCGAGCTTTGGAACTGCCCTCAAGTCTAACTGGTCGGCTCCCTCTCCTGCGCTCGCTGATCTACACTGTCTCCCAGTCCAGCAACGCCTCGATTTTGAAATCCTTAACCTCCAGTTAAAATCCTCTCCACTGCCCCTCGCCCCCTCCCTATCTCTGTCACCTCCTCCAGCCCCTACGACCCTCCGAGATCTCTGCGCTCCTCCAATTACGGCCTCTTGCCCATCCCCCCTGATTCCCATCGCTCCACCATTGGCGGCCGTGCCTTCAGCTGCCTGGGAGCTCTGGAATTCCCTCCCTAAACCTCTCCGCCTCTCTCTCTCTCTCCTCCTTTAAGACGCACCTTAAAAACCGACCTCTTTGACCGAGCTTTTGGTCGCCTGTCCCCTAATATTTCCGTATGTGGCTCGGGGGTCAGAGTTCAGCTGATAACGCTCTCTAAGCACCATGGGACATTTTTCGTTCAAGGCCCGAAATAAGTATCAATACATCGAAGGCGGGGGCGGGAAATGGCTGCAGTCGGCCATCTTTCCACTTTCTCTCCTTTGCTCGCGGCAGGCTCCCTCACTCTACTTGGCAAACAGTCACGAGCGTTAACTTGACAACGCAGAATTCTCCCTCGTTCCTGCTCCCCCTGTGGTCCCTCAAACCGCTGAGCCTTGTTTGAGATGCAGCTATTCAACCCTGAGGGGAATCACGTGCGTTTGGGAGTCACCCCCCGCCTCAGACATAATTAATTCCCTCACCACGTTGACGCCACCCGAACGGTCCCTGGAGCACATGGAGCTCTGCGATGCCATGCCAATTGTGCCACCATCAAACGTGCCCCCTCTGGAAAAGAAAAAGTCAAAAGGGGATTTACTTATTTCCCCCTCCACCCGCCCCCCCCACCACCACCTGAGAGAGGGCACCTCCGGACCGTGCGACAATCCCTCAGTACTGGCACTGGGAGTGCCAGCCTGGATTACGGGGCCTCCATTCTTTGGAGCGGGGGACTCCGAGGCCTACACAGGTTTGAAGAGCTCGGTCCCTCTCGGACCAGGTCGGCCAACACAGAAGACTGGGTAAAGGGCATCAGAGGGGGCAGATTCAGTCTGAGAAATGGGTGGGTGACGTGACTCACATTAGCAGCTGCGCGTTGTCATGGTGAAGACGGGGCAGAAGGTCGCGTTCCCTCCACTTCAGGAACCTCTTCAAGGTGTCACTGGGGCTCTTGACGATTTCAAAGGGGTCCTTCTTGCTCCACACCTCCACGCCAACCAGTGCCACGCGGATGTTGAGGGGCCTGTAAAACTGGTGGCACAGAAAAAGCCTTGCTGATTCATCCATTGTCTAGTTGCATTGCAACAACAACTTTTGTAAAACACCCCAAGGGCACCATCAAACAGAATGGAAGGAGATATTAGGGGACAGGCGACCAAAAGCTCAAAGAGGTGGGTTTTAAGGAGCGGCTTAAAGGAGGAGAGAGAGAGGGGGGCGGAGAGGTTTAGGGAGGGAATTCCAGAGCTCCCAGGCAGCTGAAGGCACGGCCGCCAATGGTGGAGCGATGGGAATCGGGGGGGGGATGGGCAAGAGGCCGGAATTGGAGGAGCGCAGAAATCTCGGAGGGGCTGGAGGAGGTGACAGAGATAGGGAGGAGGGGTGAGGGCCAGGGCACTTGGAGCTCGATCGCGAGCTCGATCACCTGGCACCCCAAACACACAGACACACGTGTCAGGGGATTGGTTAGAAGGTTCATTACTCACTGCATCCACTTGGTTTGCGATTTCCAGCAGCCTCATTTGGAGGGACCTGAGATTATAGCCACTGTCTTGAAACTGCGGGAAAAAACAGGGAAAAGGATAAGAAATGCAGTTTACCCCATTCCAATTGGACTCGCCCATCCCAGTTCAGCGACCGCGGTCACGTCTACAGTCCCTCACCAGCACAATGCTGTAACGGCTTTGCTCCAACTCCCATTAACACGACAAACGTGCATTTGTCTGACTCCTTTCACCACCGCAGGGCATCCCAGAGCCAATTAAGCACTTTTTTATTGAAACATGGCCGCTGTTGCCAACTAGGACAAGCGGCGGCCACTTTGCGCACAGCAGGATCCCACAAACAGCAAAGTGATAATGACCCAGATCATCTGTTCTTTTTTCATGATGTTGGTTGAAAGATAAATATTGGCCCCAGGACCCCGGGGAGAACTCGACCCGCCACCCACCCAGTCTTCTTCCAGTAGTGGCCGTGGGATCTATTACGATCATCTGAGGGGGAAGACAACGCCTCAGATATTGTGGGAGCTTTCTGTGCGCAGATTGTCTGCCAAGCTTCCTACATTACAACAGTGACTACATTGTAAATATAAGGAGGAGTTTCTCCAGACCAAAGCCTCCAATTGAGGCTGAAGAAAAATAAACACAGATCAGCACTTAGTTCAAACTCAAACCCCTCCTACGCTAGGAATCAGGCCAGTGGTTCTTCTCTGCTGAGGGACTAGAGGGATGGTCTTCGATGGGAGAGTTAGGGGACTAGAGGGATGGTCTTCGATGGGAGAGTTAGGTGACTAGAGGGATGGTCTTCGATGGGAGAGTTAGGGGACTAGAGGGATGGTCTTCGATGGGAGAGTTAGGGGACTAGAGGGATGGTCTTCGATGGGAGAGTTAGGTGACTAGAGGGATGGTCTTCGATGGGAGAGTTAGGGGACTAGAGGGATGGTTTTCGATGGGAGGGTTAGGGGACTAGAGGGATGGTCTTCGATGGGAGAGTTAGGGGACCAGAGGGATGGTCTTCGATGGGAGAGTTAGGGGACCAGAGGGATGGTCTTCGATGGGAGAGTTAGGGGACTAGAGGGATGGTCTTCGATGGGAGGGTTAGGGGCCTAGAGGGATGGTCTTCAATGGGAGAGTTAGGGGACTAGAGGGATGGTTTTCGATGGGAGGGTTAGGGGACTAGAGGGATGGTCTTCGATGGGAGAGTTAGGGGACTACAGGGATGGGCTTCAATGGGAGAGTTAGGGGACTAGAGGGATAGTCTTCGATGGGAGAGTTAGGGGACTAGAGGGATGGTCTTCGATGGGAGAGTTAGGAGACTAGAGAGATGGTCTTCGATGGGAGAGTTAGGGGACTAGAGGGATGGTCTTCAATGGGAGAGTTGGGGGACTAGAGAGATGGTCTTCAATGGGAGAGTTAGGGGACTAGAGAGATGGTCTTCAATGGGAGAGTTGGGGGACTAGAGGGACGGGTTTCAATTGAACTTTCCCATTGAAAGCCATCCCTCTGGTCCCCTAACCAATGTCAATGTCTCAGACATGGGCTCGTGGTTTCCAGCACAACGTTCATTTTAAGCAGAACCTCCCCAGACTCGAGACCTACACAGCTATGTGGAGTGGTCACTTGCCCCTCCACAGCGGCTGAAACACCCAATCGACCTACATACCTCTTTATTGTCAGCAACCATCACCAGCTCAATGTATTTGGTTTCTGTGAGAATATCTCTCTTCAACTGAGGAAAGAACAAATTACATCCTTAAACAGCCAGTTTCAAAATATGTGATGAAATACCTCTCTGTTCATCTGACATCCTTCAGAATAGATCAGCAATTACAGATAGGAATACAAGAAATGTTTCCAAAATGAAAAGGCCACTTGGCCCATGTCCCTCTAGTCCCCTACCTCTCCCATCGAAGACCGTCCCTCTACTCCCCTAACATTCCCATTGAAGACCATCCCTCTAGTCCCCTAACTCTCCCATCGAAGACCATCCCTCTAGTCCCCTAACCCTCCCATTGAAGACCATCCCTCTACTCCCCTAACATACCCATCGAAGACCATCCCTCTAGTCCCCAACTCTCCCATCGAAGACCATCCCTCTAGTCCCCTAACTCTCCCATCGAAGACCATCCCTCTAGTCCCCTAACTCTCCCATCGAAGACCATCCCCCTAGTCCCCTAACTCTCCCATCAAAGATCATCCCTCTAGTCCCCTAACTCTCCCATCGAAGACCATCCCTCTAGTCCCCTAACTCTCCCATCGAAGACCATCCCTCTACTCCCCTAACATACCCATCGAAGACCATCCCTCTAGTCCCTAACTCTCCCATCGAAGACCATCCCTCTAGTCCCCTAACTCTCCCATCGAAGACCATCCCTCTAGTCCCCTAACACTCCCATCGAAGACCATCCCTCTAGTCCCCTAACTCTCCCATCGAAGACCATCCCTCTAGTCCCCTAAGTCTCCCATCGCAACATCTGACTACAGTCCAAGGTGATACCCTGTGATGACGCGACTCCTCCTCCTCCTCCTGAAGAGCGGAATGTTCCGGAGAATGGTGACTGACAGCACACCGTTTCTGATTGAAGTGGACAGGCTGTATCCTGTAGATAAGGTGCACTTCATTCCTGTCCCCAGAAAGGGGCTCGATCCCATAGCTTTGGTTCCTGGTCAACACAATTAAACCCCTGGGGAGGAAAAGTAACAAGAATTCATCGGGGACCCCAATTCTTAAGGAGGTTGACATCATCGGTCGTTGATACTCGGCAGTCACTTCTCAAATCGACCAGACCACACATGAACATTTTTTCATCGAAATTACAGTACAAGTGGAGGCCCTTCAGCCCATCATTCATATGCAAGCCCTTCAGCCCGTCATTCATATGCAAGCTCTTCAACCGAATTAACTTGCTCGAATCCCATTTGCCGTCCTATTACCCTCGTTCAATAGCTCATCAAATTCCCATGTAAAAGACAAAACCACCTGCACCAGACGGATTGCTCGTCCAGGTTCGAACAAGCCTGTGTAACCAAACATTTTGACTTCCTCCCCACCACTCCCCTCACTTCATTTTCCCAGGGATAATCTTCAGCACGTGCCCCTTTGCGACTGATTCACAAGCTGGTAGAAGCAACCTTTCACTGTTTTGCCCTCTCAAGGACTTATGAACTTCCAATAATCTCTACCTAACCATGCTACTGAATTGGAGATCTCTCTCTCTCTCTCCGGGGGAGGAGAGATAAATGCTGCACAGCTACAGAAGGAGGTCAAGGCCACGGTAAGTTCAGAGGTCAGAGTTGACCAGTGCTGCCCAAACCACATGGTTAACTGGAAATCCTGCTTATTAGATGAAAAAATATGCAACAGACACCAGTGTGCGTGTCAATCATAGAATCATACAGCGCAGAAGGAGTCCATTCGGCCCAGCGTGCCTGTGCTGGCTCTTTGAAAGAGCTATCCAATTAGTCTCCAATTCACCCCCCCCCCACCCCCACTCTTTCCCCCATATCCCTGCACATTTCTCCCCTTCCAGTATTTATCCAATTCCCCCTTTTGAAAGTTACTATTGAATCTGCTTCCATCGCCCTTTCAGGCAGCGCGTTCCAGATCACAACAACTCACTGCGTTAAAAAAAAATTCTCCTCCTCTCCCCCCCCCCCTCTGGTTCTTTTACCAATTATCTTCAATCTGTGTCCCTCTGGTTACCGACCCTCCTGCCACTGGAAACAGTTTCTCCTTATTTACTCCATCGAAACCCTTCCTGATTTCGAACGCCCCGATTAAATCTCCCCCTTAACCTTCTCTGCTCTAAGGAGAACAATCCCAGCTTCTCCCAGTCTCTCCACATTCACTGGAGTCCCTCATCCCTGCTCCCATTCTGGTAAATCTCCCTCCGCACCCTCTCCGAGGTCCTGACATCCTTCCTAAAGTGCGGAGCCCTGAATTGGACACAATACTCCAGCTGGGGACTAACCAATGATTTGTAAAGGGTTAGCATAACTTCCTTTGTACTCTCTGCCTCTATTTATAAAGCCCAGCATCCTGTATGCTTTATTAACTGCTTTCTCAACCTGTCCTGCCACCTTCAAAGATTTGTATAAATACACTCCCAGGTCTTTCTGTCCCTGTAACCACTTTAAAGATTGTATTGTTTAGCTTGCAGTCCCTTTCCTCATTCCTCCTGCTAACATTCATAACTAAACAATTGCAATGTTAAGTTTCATCTTTCATTCGTGTGCCATTTCTCCCTGCTGCCGATGCTTGTTCCTCTGCTTCTTATTACTCACGACACTCCCAACTTTTGCGCCATTTGCAAACTTTGAAATGATGCACGATGTACCAACGTGCAGGTCATTAACATATAACAGGTCAGCTTGAACTTTTTGTGTGTTTGTTGGTAAGAAGGTGAGGTGAAAAGCATACTGTGCGAGTGTTGTTGTGTTCAACTAGAAGGACAAGGGCAGCAGACGCATGGGAACACCACCACCTGCAAGTTCCCCTCCAAGTCACACACCATCCTGACTTGGAACTATATCGGCCGTTCCTTCACTGTCGCTGGGACAAAATCCTGGAACTCCCTTCCTAACAGCACTGTGCATGTACCTACCCCACACGGACTGCAGCGGTTCAAGAAGGCAGCTCACCACCACCTTCTCAAGGGGGCAATTAGGGGATGGGCAATAAATTCTGGCCTGGCCAGCGACGCTCACATCCAAGAATGCATAAACAAAAAGAAAAAAAAATCACTGCGGTTAGTTAACAATTCTGACAGCATTTGAGAGGGCTTTGCTCTGCAACCAGACAGAGCAGTATGCTGATTATTGATAGGTTTAGCAGTGCTCCTCCCTGCAGTTAGTATCATGAACCCCGCTCCCCACTACCCAAGCAAGGAAGAGAAGAATTCAGGACAGGAGACTTTTGGAGAAACTTGGCGTACACAGAGGTCCAGCCCTCAAGTACATACCTCAGGCCCGAACAGAGGCTGACACTGACCCGGGAGTCGGGGAAACCGTTCACTCGACCATGGTAATAGCAGTTAGTCTGAAAGAAAGCAGACCATGAAACTCAAACACATCAATCACAGGACCCTTCCCCTGTTCCTATAATACACACAGGGGCTGCTATTCTCTATAATACACACAGGAGCTGCTATTCTCTGTAATATACACCGGGGCTGCTATTCTCTGTAATATACACCGGGGCTGCTATTCTCTATAATATACACAGGGGCTGCTATTCTCTATAATATACACAGGGGCTGCTATTCTCTATAATACACACAGGAGCTGCTATTCTCTATAATATACACAGGGGCTGCTATTCTCTAGAATATACACAGGAGCTGCTATTCTCTAGAATATACACAGGAGCTGCTATTCTCTATAATAGACACAGGAGCTGCTATTCTCTGTAATATACACCGGGGCTGCTATTCTCTATAATATACACAGGAGCTGCTATTCTCGAGAATATACACAGGAGCTGCTATTCTCTATAATATACACAGGGGCTGCTATTCTCTATAATATACACAGGGGCTGCTATTCTCTATAATATACACAGGGGCTGCTATTCTCTATAATATACACAGGGACTGCTATTCTCTATAATACACACAGGAGCTGCTATTCACTATAATATACACAGGAGCTGCTATTCACTATAATATACACAGGGGCTGCTATTCTCTATAATATACACAGGGGCTGCTATTCTCTATAATATACACAGGGGCTGCTATTCTCTATAATATACACAGGGGCTGCTATTCTCTATAATATACACAGGGGCTGCTATTCTCTATAATATACACAGGGGCTGCTATTCACTATAATATACACAGGAGCTGCTATTCACTATAATATACACAGGGGCTGCTATTCTCTATAATACACACAGGAGCTGCTATTCACTATAATATACACAGGAGCTGCTATTCACTATAATATACACAGGGGCTGCTATTCTCTATAATATACACAGGGGCTGCTATTCTCTATAATATACACAGGGGCTGCTATTCTCTATAATATACACAGGGGCTGCTATTCTCTATAATATACACAGGGACTGCTATTCTCTATAATACACACAGGAGCTGCTATTCACTATAATATACACAGGAGCTGCTATTCACTATAATATACACAGGGGCTGCTATTCTCTATAATATACACAGGGGCTGCTATTCTCTATAATATACACAGGGGCTGCTATTCTCTAGAATATACACAGGAGCTACTATTCTCTATAATAGACACAGGAGCTGCTATTCTCTTGAATATACACAGGAGCTGCTATTCTCTATAATAGACACAGGAGCTGCTATTCTCTATAATAGACACAGGAGCTGCTATTCTCTATAATAGACACAGGAGCTGCTATTCTCTATAATAGACACAGGAGCTGCTATTCTCTGTAATATACACCGGGGCTGCTATTCTCTATAATATACACAGGAGCTGCTATTCTCTAGAATATACACAGGGGCTGCTATTCTCTAGAATATACACAGGAGCTGCTATTCTCTATAATAGACACAGGAGCTGCTATTCTCTTGAATATACACAGGAGCTGCTATTCTCTATAATACACACAGGAGATGCTATTCTCCATAATATGCACAGGAGCTGCTATTATTTAGAATATACACAGGGGCTGCTATTCTCTATAATATACACAGGAGCTGCTATTCTCTATAATATACACAGGAGCTGCTATTCTCTATAATATACACAGGGGCTGCTATTCTCTATAATATACACAGGGGCTGCTATTCTCTATAATATACACAGGGGCTGCTATTCTCTATAATATACACAGGGGCTGCTATTCTCTATAATATACACAGGAGCTGCTATTCTCTATAATATTCACAGGGGCTGCTATTCTCTGTAATATACACAGGGGCTGCTATTCTCTATAATATACACAGGAGCTGCTATTCTCTGTAATATATACAGGAGCTGCTATTCTCTATAATATACACAGGAGCTGCTATTCTCTATAATATACACAGGAGCTGCTATTCTCTATAATACACACAGGAGCTGCTATTCTCTATAATACACACAGGAGCTGCTATTCTCCATAATATACACAGGGGCCGCTATTCTCTATAATATACACAGGAGCTGCTATTCTCTAGAATCTCCACAGGAGCTGCTATTCTCTATAATATTCACAGGGGCTGCTATTCTGTAGAATATACACAGGGGCTGCTATTCTCCATAATATACACAGGGGCTGCTATTCTCTATAATATATACAGGGGCTGCTATTCTCTATAATATATACAGGGGCTGCTATTCTCTATAATATACACAGGAGCTGCTATTCTCTATAACATACACAGGAGCTGCTATTCTCTATAATATACACAGGAGCTGCTATTCTCTATAATACACACAGGAGCTGCTATTATTTAGAATATACACAGGGGCTGCTATTCTCTATAATATACACATGAGATGCTATTCTCCATAATATACACAGGAGCTGCTATTATTTAGAATATACACAGGGGCTGCTATTCTCTATAATATACACAGGAGCTGCTATTCTCTATAATATACACAGGAGCTGCTATTCTCTATAATATACACAGGAGCTGCTATTCTCTATAATATACACAGGAGCTGCTATTCTCTATAATATACACAGGGGCTGCTATTCTCTATAATATACACAGGGGCTGCTATTCTCTATAATATACACAGGAGCTGCTATTCTCTATAATATACACAGGAGCTGCTATTCTCTATAATATACACAGGGGCTGCTATTCTCTATAATATACACAGGGGCTGCTATTCTCTATAATATACACAGGAGCTGCTATTCTCTATAATATACACAGGAGCTGCGACTCTCTGGAATCTCCACAGGAGCTGCTATTCTCTATAATATTCACAGGGGCTGCTATTCTGTGGAATATACACAGGGGCTGCTATTCTCTATAATATACACAGGAGCTGCTATTCTCTATAATATACACAGGAGCTGCTATTCTCCATAATATACACAGGAGCTGCTATTCTCTGTAATATACACAGGGGCTGCTATTCTCTATAATATACACAGGAGCTGCTATTCTCTATAATATACACAGGAGCTGCTATTCTCTAGAATCTCCACAGGAGCTGCTATTCTCTATAATATTCACAGGGGCTGCTATTCTGTAGAATATACACAGGGGCTGCTATTCTCCATAATATACACAGGGGCTGCTATTCTCTATAATATATACAGGGGCTGCTATTCTCTATAATATACACAGGAGCTGCTATTCTCTATAACATACACAGGAGCTGCTATTCTCTATAATACACACCGGGGCTGCTATTCTCTATAATATACACAGGAGCTGCTATTCTCTATAATACACACAGGAGCTGCTATTCTCTTGAATATACACAGGAGCTGCTATTCTCTATAATACACACAGGAGATGCTATTCTCCATAATATGCACAGGAGCTGCTATTATTTGGAATATACACAGGGGCTGCTATTCTCTATAATATACACAGGAGCTGCTATTCTCTATAATATACACAGGAGCTGCTATTCTCTATAATATACACAGGGGCTGCTATTCTCTATAATATACACAGGGGCTGCTATTCTCTATAATATACACAGGGGCTGCTATTCTCTATAATATACACAGGGGCTGCTATTCTCTATAATATACACAGGGGCTGCTATTCTCTATAATATACACAGGAGCTGCTACTCTCTAGAATCTCCACAGGAGCAGCTATTCTCTATAATATTCACAGGGGCTGCTATTCTCTGTAATATACACAGGAGCTGCTATTCTCTGTAATATATACAGGAGCTGCTATTCTCCATAATATACACAGGGGCTGCTATTCTCTATAATATACACAGGAGCTGCTATTCTCTAGAATCTCCACAGGAGCTGCTATTCTCTATAATATTCACAGGGGCTGCTATTCTGTAGAATATACACAGGGGCTGCTATTCTCCATAATATACACAGGGGCTGCTATTCTCTATAATATATACAGGGGCTGCTATTCTCTATAATATATACAGGGGCTGCTATTCTCTATAACATACACAGGAGCTGCTATTCTCTATAATATACACAGGAGCTGCTATTCTCTATAATACACACATGAGATGCTATTCTCCATAATATACACAGGAGCTGCTATTATTTAGAATATACACAGGGGCTGCTATTCTCTATAATATACACAGGGGCTGCTATTCTCTATAATATACACAGGAGCTGCTATTCTCTATAATATACACAGGAGCTGCTATTCTCTATAATATACACAGGAGCTGCTATTCTCTATAATATACACAGGGGCTGCTATTCTCTATAATATACACAGGGGCTGCTATTCTCTATAATATACACAGGGGCTGCTATTCTCTATAATATACACAGGAGCTGCTATTCTCTATAATATACACAGGAGCTGCTATTCTCTATAATATACACAGGGGCTGCTATTCTCTATAATATACACAGGGGCTGCTATTCTCTATAATATACACAGGAGCTGCTATTCTCTATAATATACACAGGAGCTGCTACTCTCTGGAATCTCCACAGGAGCTGCTATTCTCTATAACATTCACAGGAGCTGCTATTCTCTGTAATATACACAGGGGCTGCTATTCTCTATAATATACACAGGAGCTGCTATTCTCTATAATATACACAGGAGCTGCTATTCTCCATAATATACACAGGAGCTGCTATTCTCTAGAATATACACAGGGGCTGCTATTCTCTATAATATACACAGGAGCTGCTATTCTCTAGAATCTCCACAGGAGCTGCTATTCTCTATAATATTCACAGGGGCTGCTATTCTGTAGAATATACACAGGGGCTGCTATTCTCCATAATATACACAGGGGCTGCTATTCTCTATAATATATACAGGGGCTGCTATTCTCTATAATATACACAGGAGCTGCTATTCTCTATAATATACACAGGAGCTGCTATTCTCTATTATATACACAGGAGCTGCTATTCTCTATAATACACACGAGATGCTATTCTCCATAATACACACAGGAGCTGCTATTATTTAGAATATACACAGGGGCTGCTATTCTCTATAATATACACAGGAGCTGCTATTCTCTATAATATACACAGGAGCTGCTATTCTCTATAATATACACAGGGGCTGCTATTCTCTATAATATACACAGGGGCTGCTATTCTCTATAATATACACAGGAGCTGCTACTCTCTGGAATCTCCACAGGAGCTGCTATTCTCTATAATATTCACAGGGGCTGCTATTCTGTGGAATATACACAGGGGCTGCTATTCTGTAGAATATACACAGGGGCTGCTATTCTCTAGAATATACACAGGGGCTGCTCTTCTTTAGAATCTACACAGGGGCTGCTATTCTTTGGAATATACACAGGGGCTGCTATTCTCCAGAATATACACAGGGGCTGCTATTCTCTAGAATATACACAGGGGCTGCTATTCTCTAGAATATACACAGGGGCTGCTATTCTCTATAATATACACAGGGGCTGCTATTCTCTATAATATACACAGGGGCTGCTATTCTCTATAATATATACAGGGGCTGCTATTCTCTATAATACACACAGGAGCTGCTATTCTCTATAATACACACAGGAGCTGCTATTCTCTATAATATACACAGGAGCTGCTATTCTCTATAATACACACAGGAGCTGCTATTCTCTATAATACACACAGGAGCTGCTATTCTCTATAATATACACAGGGGCTGCTATTCTCTATAATATACACAGGAGCTGCTATTCTCTAGAATCTCCACAGGAGCTGCTATTCTCTATAATATTCACAGGGGCTGCTATTCTGTAGAATATACACAGGGGCTGCTATTCTCCATAATATACACAGGGGCTGCTATTCTCTATAATATATACAGGGGCTGCTATTCTCTATAATATATACAGGGGCTGCTATTCTCTATAATATACACAGGAGCTGCTATTCTCTATAACATACACAGGAGCTGCTATTCTCTATAATATACACAGGAGCTGCTATTCTCTATAATACACACAGGAGCTGCTATTATTTAGAATATACACAGGGGCTGCTATTCTCTATAATATACACATGAGATGCTATTCTCCATAATATACACAGGAGCTGCTATTATTTAGAATATACACAGGGGCTGCTATTCTCTATAATATACACAGGAGCTGCTATTCTCTATAATATACACAGGAGCTGCTATTCTCTATAATATACACAGGAGCTGCTATTCTCTATAATATACACAGGAGCTGCTATTCTCTATAATATACACAGGAGCTGCTATTCTCTATAATATACACAGGGGCTGCTTTTCTCTATAATATACACAGGGGCTGCTATTCTCTATAATATACACAGGAGCTGCTATTCTCTATAATATACACAGGAGCTGCTATTCTCTATAATATACACAGGGGCTGCTATTCTCTATAATATACACAGGGGCTGCTATTCTCTATAATATACACAGGAGCTGCTATTCTCTATAATATACACAGGAGCTGCTACTCTCTGGAATCTCCACAGGAGCTGCTATTCTCTATAATATTCACAGGGGCTGCTATTCTGTGGAATATACACAGGGGCTGCTATTCTCTATAATATACACAGGAGCTGCTATTCTCTATAATATACACAGGAGCTGCTATTCTCCATAATATACACAGGAGCTGCTATTCTCTGTAATATACACAGGGGCTGCTATTCTCTATAATATACACAGGAGCTGCTATTCTCTATAATATACACAGGAGCTGCTATTCTCTATAATATACACAGGAGCTGCTATTCTCTAGAATCTCCACAGGAGCTGCTATTCTCTATAATATTCACAGGGGCTGCTATTCTGTAGAATATACACAGGGGCTGCTATTCTCCATAATATACACAGGGGCTGCTATTCTCTATAATATATACAGGGGCTGCTATTCTCTATAATATACACAGGAGCTGCTATTCTCTATAACATACACAGGAGCTGCTATTCTCTATAATACACACCGGGGCTGCTATTCTCTATAATATACACAGGAGCTGCTATTCTCTATAATACACACAGGAGCTGCTATTCTCTTGAATATACACAGGAGCTGCTATTCTCTATAATACACACAGGAGATGCTATTCTCCATAATATGCACAGGAGCTGCTATTATTTGGAATATACACAGGGGCTGCTATTCTCTATAATATACACAGGAGCTGCTATTCTCTATAATATACACAGGAGCTGCTATTCTCTATAATATACACAGGGGCTGCTATTCTCTATTATATACACAGGGGCTGCTATTCTCTATAATATACACAGGGGCTGCTATTCTCTATAATATACACAGGGGCTGCTATTCTCTATAATATACACAGGGGCTGCTATTCTCTATAATATACACAGGAGCTGCTACTCTCTAGAATCTCCACAGGAGCTGCTATTCTCTATAATATTCACAGGGGCTGCTATTCTCTGTAATATACACAGGAGCTGCTATTCTCTGTAATATATACAGGAGCTGCTATTCTCCATAATATACACAGGGGCTGCTATTCTCTATAATATACACAGGAGCTGCTATTCTCTAGAATCTCCACAGGAGCTGCTATTCTCTATAATATTCACAGGGGCTGCTATTCTGTAGAATATACACAGGGGCTGCTATTCTCCATAATATACACAGGGGCTGCTATTCTCTATAATATATACAGGGGCTGCTATTCTCTATAATATATACAGGGGCTGCTATTCTCTATAACATACACAGGAGCTGCTATTCTCTATAATATACACAGGAGCTGCTATTCTCTATAATACACACATGAGATGCTATTCTCCATAATATACACAGGAGCTGCTATTATTTAGAATATACACAGGGGCTGCTATTCTCTATAATATACACAGGGGCTGCTATTCTCTATAATATACACAGGAGCTGCTATTCTCTATAATATACACAGGAGCTGCTATTCTCTATAATATACACAGGAGCTGCTATTCTCTATAATATACACAGGAGCTGCTATTCTCTATAATATACACAGGAGCTGCTATTCTCTATAATATACACAGGGGCTGCTATTCTCTATAATATACACAGGGGCTGCTATTCTCTATAATATACACAGGAGCTGCTATTCTCTATAATATACACAGGGGCTGCTATTCTCTATAATATACACAGGGGCTGCTATTCTCTATAATATACACAGGGGCTGCTATTCTCTATAATATACACAGGAGCTGCTATTCTCTATAATATACACAGGAGCTGCTACTCTCTGGAATCTCCACAGGAGCTGCTATTCTCTATAATATTCACAGGAGCTGCTATTCTCTGTAATATACACAGGGGCTGCTATTCTCTATAATATACACAGGAGCTGCTATTCTCTATAATATACACAGGAGCTGCTATTCTCCATAATATACACAGGAGCTGCTATTCTCTAGAATATACACAGGGGCTGCTATTCTCTATAATATACACAGGAGCTGCTATTCTCTAGAATCTCCACAGGAGCTGCTATTCTCTATAATATTCACAGGGGCTGCTATTCTGTAGAATATACACAGGGGCTGCTATTCTCCATAATATACACAGGGGCTGCTATTCTCTATAATATATACAGGGGCTGCTATTCTCTATAATATACACAGGAGCTGCTATTCTCTATAATATACACAGGAGCTGCTATTCTCTATTATATACACAGGAGCTGCTATTCTCTATAATACACACGAGATGCTATTCTCCATAATACACACAGGAGCTGCTATTATTTAGAATATACACAGGGGCTGCTATTCTCTATAATATACACAGGAGCTGCTATTCTCTATAATATACACAGGAGCTGCTATTCTCTATAATATACACAGGAGCTGCTATTCTCTATAATATACACAGGAGCTGCTATTCTCTATAATATACACAGGGGCTGCTATTCTCTATAATATACACAGGGGCTGCTATTCTCTATAATATACACAGGAGCTGCTACTCTCTGGAATCTCCACAGGAGCTGCTATTCTCTATAATATTCACAGGGGCTGCTATTCTGTGGAATATACACAGGGGCTGCTATTCTGTAGAATATACACAGGGGCTGCTATTCTCTAGAATATACACAGGGGCTGCTCTTCTTTAGAATCTACACAGGGGCTGCTATTCTTTGGAATATACACAGGGGCTGCTATTCTCCAGAATATACACAGGGGCTGCTATTCTCTAGAATATACACAGGGGCTGCTATTCTCTATAATATACACAGGGGTTGCTATTCTCTATAATATACACAGGGGTTGCTATTCTCTATAATATACACAGGGGTTGCTATTCTCTATAATCTATACAGGGGCTGCTATTCTCTATAATACACACAGGAGCTGCTATTCTCTATAATACACACAGGAGCTGCTATTCTCTATAATACACACAGGAGCTGCTATTCTCTATAATACACACAGGGGCTGCTATTCTCTATAATACACACAGGAGCTGCTATTCTCTATAATATACACAGGGGCTGCTATTCTCTATAATATACACAGGAGCTGCTATTCTCTATAATACACACAGGAGCTGCTATTCTCTATAATACACACAGGAGCTGCTATTCTCTATAATACACACAGGAGCTGCTATTCTCTATAATACACACAGGAGCTGCTATTCTCTATAATGCACACAGGGGCTGCTATTCTCTATAATATACACAGGGGCTGCTATTCTCTATAATATACACAGGAGCTGCTATTCTCTACAATACACACAGGAGCTGCTATTCTCTATAATACACACAGGGGCTGCTATTCTCTATAATACACACAGGGGCTGCTATTCTCTATAATATACACAGGGGCTGCTATTCTCTATAATACACACAGGAGCTGCTATTCTCTATAATGCACACAGGGGCTGCTATTCTCTATAATGCACACAGGGGCTGCTATTCTCTATAATGCACACAGGGGCTGCTATTCTCTATAATATGCACAGGGACTGCTATTCTCTATAATATACACAGGGACTTTCTTCTTTCTTTCTTTCTTTGGGCCTCCTTATCTCGAGAGACAATGGATACGCGCCTGGAGGTGGTCAGTGGTTTGTGAAGCAGCGCCTGGAGTGGCTATAAAGGCCAATTCTGGAGTGACAGGCTCTTCCACAGGTGCTGCAGAGAAATTTGTTTGTTGGGGCTGTTGCACAGTTGGCTCTCCCCTTGCGCCTCTGTCTTTTTTCCTGCCAACTACTAAGTCTCTTCGACTCGCCACAATTTAGCCCTGTCTTTATGGCTGCCCGCCAGCTCTGGCGAATGCTGGCAACTGACTCCCACGACTTGTGATCAATGTCACACGATTTCATGTCGCGTTTGCAGACGTCTTTATAACGGAGACATGGACGGCCGGTGGGTCTGATACCAGTGGCGAGCTCGCTGTACAATGTGTCTTTGGGGATCCTGCCATCTTCCATGCGGCTCACATGGCCAAGCCATCTCAAGCGCCGCTGACTCAGTAGTGTGTATAAGCTGGGGGTATTGGCCGCTTCAAGGACTTCTGTGTTGGAGATATAGTCCTGCCACCTGATGCCAAGTATTCTCCGAAGGCAGCGAAGATGGAATGAATTGAGACGTCGCTCTTGGCTGGCATACGTTGTCCAGGCCTCGCTGCCATAGAGCAAGGTACTGAGGACACAGGCCTGATACACTCGGACTTTTGTGTTCCGTGTCAGTGCGCCATTTTCCCACACTCTCTTGGCCAGGGACTGCTATTCTCTATAATATACACAGGGACTGCTATTCTCTATAATATACACAGGAGCTGCTATTCTCTATAATACACACAGGAGCTGCTATTCTCTATTATATACACAGGAGCTGCTATTCTCTATAATACACACAGGAGCTGCTATTATTTAGAATATACACAGGGGCTGCTATTCTCTATAATATACACAGGAGCTGCTATTCTCTATAATATACACAGGAGCTGCTATTGTCTATAATATACACAGGGGCTGCTATTCTCTATAATATACACAGGGGCTGCTATTCTCTATAATATACACAGGGGCTGCTATTCTCTATAATATACACAGGAGCTGCTACTCTCTAGAATCTCCACAGGAGCTGCTATTCTCTATAATATTCACAGGGGCTGCTATTCTGTGGAATATACACAGGGGCTGCTATTCTGTAGAATATACACAGGGGCTGCTCTTCTCTAGAATCTCCACAGGAGCTGCTATTCTCTATAATATTCACAGGGGCTGCTATTCTGTGGAATATACACAGGGGCTGCTATTCTGTAGAATATATACAGGGGCTGCTCTTCTCTAGAATATACACAGGGGCTGCTATTCTCTAGAATATACACAGGAGCTGCCATTCTTTATAATATACACAGGAGCTGCTATTCTCTGTAATATACACTGGGGCTGCTATTCTCTGTAATATACACAGGGGCTGCTATTATCTATAATATACACAGGGGCTGCTATTCTCTAGAATATACACAGGAGCTGCTATTCTCTGCATTAAACACAGGGGCTGCTATTCTCTACATTATACACAGGGGCTGCTATTCTCTACATTATACACAGGGGCTGCTATTCTCTCGAATATACACAGGAGCTGCTATTCTCTAGAATATGCACAGGGGCTGCTATTCTCTGGAATATACACAGGGGCTGCTATTCTCTAGAATATACACAGGGGCTGCTATTCTCTATAATATGCACAGGAGCTGCTATTCTCTATAATATGCACAGGAGCTGCTATTCTCTAGAATATACACAGGAGCTGCTATTGCCCGGAATTTAAGACTGAAAGGATCTGTGGAAAACATGAATGGCTGATGGCAATCTTGGTTTCTAAAAGCCTGTACGTTATGTGGGGAATTGGACTCTAAGGGTAGAGAGGTGCCCTACAATGTTGAGGTGCTGGTAAAGAATGTGTTCGAGCGTTCAGAGGCAGTGCAATGTGTGATACGTTCAGCGCAATGGGGAATGGAGGGAGGAGGAAGATTGTGTAGGACATGGGGATCGGGAGCTTCGGAGGATCAGGAGGGGAAGAGTCCGGAGTGACAGAATCATCTTAAAATTGGAGCCAGGCCGTTCAGGGGGTGATGTTAGGAAGCACCTCTTCACACAAAGGGGAGTGGGAATCTGGAACTCTCTCCCCATGAATGGGAGCTTTCAAGACGGAGATGAAAGAGTTTAGCTGGGTAATGGGATTCAGGGATATGGCACGGAGGCAGCTAAATGGAGCTGAGGTACTGATGTGTCATAATTGATGAGATGAATACCCTATTCCTTCACTTCCTACCTTCCTTGGAGCGTGCATGCTGAATTCCTATCTACCCAAATTCTCAGCACATTCCCCAATTCAGGAGTCCACCCAATAAACTAGCTACACCGTTCCCTTGACCTCCCCCAACCCAAATCTTCCACCTTCCACATGACTTCCCCTCCCAATCTTCAAGCCATCCCGGACCAGTCAACTTTCCCAGATCACTGATGCTCAGTCCCCTCACCGGGTTGGTGTCTTCTTCCGTGACTAAGGTCCCGTTGGGTAAATAGTATATGAGCTGATGGGCACCAGAGAGGAGATTCCTGCGAAGACATGGAGAGAGAGGGAGGCAGGTATAAAATTCACCAAAACCCATCAGCATCAATGAACCAACGCTTCTTCCACAAGAGGTGAGCAGGTCCCGCGCTGTTAAACTGAGGCCCCTGGTGGATGTAAAAGATCCCAGGGCCACTATTGGAGGAAGAGCCGGGGTGGGGGTGTGAGGGGGTGGGGGGGGGTGGTGCGGTGAGTTAACCTCTGTGTCCTGGGGCTGATATCTATCCCTCAATCAATGTCACTAAAAAACAAATCTGGGTCATTATCACACTGCTGTTTGTGGGATCTTGCTGTGCACACATTGGCTGCTGCGTTTCCTACATTACAACAAGTCAAAAAAAAAGCACTTCACTGACTGTGAGGCGCGTTGGGACCTCCTGCGGTTGTGAAAGGCGCTACAGAAATGCAAGTCTCTCTTTCGCTGCACTCCAATCGTCAGTCGACAGGGAGCAGTGTTTTTATCTGACTCACTCTCGGGAAGGTGGGCGAGGCTGGCATTCACTGCCCGTCCCCAGCTGCCCTCAAAATGGCAGTGGACCTTCTCCTCGGAGCCACTCGCAGCAGGTTTGACACAACTGAGAGGCTTGCTGGGCCACCTCAGAGGGGTGAGAGACTGGAGTCACATGCAGGCCCAGACCAGGTAAGGATGGCAAGTCTCCAACCCTAAAGGAAACCATTTGTGCCGAGACCCAGCACTTTATTCCATAAACCGAAATCAAATTCTCAATGGGGCCTCGGGTAAACATCTCATCCTGAAAGAGGGCACCTCCAGCAGTGCAGCACTCCCTCAGCACTGGCACCGGGAATGTCGGCCTGGATTTTGCGTTCAAGCGTCTGCAGCGGGGACTCGGACCCACGACCTTCGGTCTCAGCGATGAGGGGACGACCCCACGGAGCCACCTCACTTTGAGAAGTCAAATCCCTCACACTGGGCATGGGAGGTGCCCGTTCGAACTCATGCCCCAAAACCAAACAAATGCCAAGCAAGCAGTCTGGTTTGTCTCATTCCCAAATTCTGCGGCTAACACTCACTCATTTCGTTCCAGGTCCATTTGCAGTTTCCTTCCCTCGGACTGTATCGTGCATTGTAAGCGGGGAGGAGGGCAGTCCTGTTCAAGGCAGAATGCAGAAGATATTATCAAACTGATAAGAATTGAAGAGTCTCCCTACAAAGACCCAGCTTGGACACTTCAATTAAAGGATTTTGCTGTTCGGGATTTGAATGTGCTGTCCCCAAACACTCCCAGGACAGGTACAGCACGGGGTTAGATACAGAGTAAAGCTCCCTCTACACTGTCCCCATCAAACACTCCCAGGACAGGTACAGCACGGGGGTTAGATACAGAGTAAAGCTCCCTCTACACTGTCCCCATCAAACACTCCCAGGACAGGTACAGCACGGGGTTAGATACAGAGTAAAGCTCCCTCTACACTGTCCCCCATCTCTCAGTGCTCCCAGGCAGTGCTGCATCAGACAAGACCCAAGTGTAAATTTAACAGATTATGTGAAGCTTTTTAATAAGCCACTTGGGAAAAAGGAGTTTCCCCCAGTTTTCCATCAATCGCTGGTCCCAGTAAAGACCTGAGTCTCCATCATAGTTATTTACAACACACAACACAGCCATTCGGCCCATCGATGATTCCACAGACAACATAGAAATATAGAAAATAGGAGCAGGAGTAGGCCATTCGGCCCTTCGAGCCTGCACTGCCATTCAATACGATCATGGCTGATCATCCAAACTCAGTCCCCTGTTCCCGCTTTCTCCCCATATCCCTTGATCCCTTTAGCCCCAAGAACTATATCTAACTCTTTCTTGAATATATTTAATGATTTGGCCTCAACTGCTTTCTGTGGTAGAGAATTCCACAGGTTGACCACTCTCTGGATGAAGAAGTCCCTCATCTCAGTCCTAAATGGCTTCCCCCTTATCCTTAGACTGGGACCCCCGGTCCCGGACTCCCAAAGATTCCTGTCAGTCACAGCTGGGAGGGAGGTTTCATTCTCCATATCGGAATTACAAACATTTCCACTGATGTAAAGGACAGAGATCATGGGACGTGGAGGAAAATCACTAGCGGGTGAGGAGGTGGCGGGGAATATCGAAATTAGGAGCTGAGTCAGAGACCCAGGGCTGGCTGGGGTGTGAGATACACAGACAGGGTGACACAGTGAGGTTGGGGGGAAAATAGGGAGGAAAGAAAGAGATGGAGAGAGACGGAGACGGAGAGAGACAGAGAGAGAGAGCGAGACGGGGAGAGAGCGAGAGCGAGACGGGAGAGAGAGAGAGCGAGACGGGAGAGAGAGAGAGCGAGACGGGAGAGAGAGAGAGCGAGACGGGAGAGAGAGAGCGAGACGGGAGAGAGAGAGCGAGACGGGAGAGAGAGAGAGCGTGACGGGAGAGAGAGAGAGCGTGACGGGAGAGAGAGAGAGCGTGACGGGAGAGAGAGAGAGCGTGACGGGAGAGAGAGAGAGCGTGACGGGAGAGAGAGAGAGCGTGACGGGAGAGAGAGAGCGAGACGGGAGAGAGAGAGAGCGAGACGGGAGAGAGAGCGAGAGGGAGAGAGAGAGAGCGAGACGGGAGAAAGAGAGAGCGAGACGGGAGAGAGAGAGCGAGCGAGACGGGAGAGAGAGAGAGCGTGACGGGAGAGAGAGAGAGCGAGACGGGAGAGAGAGAGAGCGAGACGGGAGAGAGAGCGAGACGGGAGAGAGAGAGAGCGAGACGGGAGAGAGAGAGCGAGCGAGACGGGAGAGAGAGAGAGAGCGAGACGGGAGAGAGAGAGAGAGCGAGACGGGAGAGAGAGAGAGAGAGCGAGACGGGAGAGAGAGAGAGAACGAGACGGGAGAGAGAGAGAGAACGAGACGGGAGAGAGAGAGAGAGAGTGAGACGGGAGAGAGCGAGCGAGACGGGAGAGAGAGCGAGCGAGACGGGAGAGAGAGCGAGCGAGAGACGGGAGAGAGAGAGAGAGAGACGGGAGAGAGAGAGAGAGAGAGACGGGAGAGAGAGAGCGGGAGACGGGAGAGAGAGAGCGGGAGACGGGAGAGAGAGAGCGGGAGACGGGAGAGAGAGAGCGAGACGGGAGAAAGAGAGAGCGAGACGGGAGAGAGAGAGAGCGAGACGGGAGAGAGAGAGCGCGAGACGGGAGAGAGAGAGCGCGAGACGGGAGAGAGAGAGCGCGAGACGGGAGAGAGAGAGAGCGTGACGGGAGAGAGAGAGAGCGTGACGGGAGAGAGAGAGAGCGTGACGGGAGAGAGAGAGAGCGAGACGGGAGAGAGAGAGAGCGAGACGGGAGAGAGAGAGAGCGAGACGGGAGAGAGAGAGAGCGAGACGGGAGAGAGAGAGAGCGAGACGGGAGAGAGAGCGAGAGGGAGAGAGAGAGAGCGAGAGGGAGAGAGAGAGAGCGAGACGGGAGAGAGAGAGAGCGAGACGGGAGAGAGAGAGCGAGCGAGACGGGAGAGAGAGAGAGCGTGACGGGAGAGAGAGAGAGCGTGACGGGAGAGAGAGAGAGCGAGACGGGAGAGAGAGCGAGAGGGAGAGAGAGAGAGCGAGACGGGAGAGAGAGAGAGCGCGAGACGGGAGAGAGAGAGAGCGCGAGACGGGAGAGAGAGAGAGCGCGAGACGGGGAGAGAGCGAGAGCGAGACGGGAGAGAGAGCGAGCGAGACGGGAGAAAGAGAGAGCGAGACGGGGAGAGAGAGAGAGCGAGACGGGAGAGAGAGAGAGCGAGACGGGAGAGAGAGAGAGCGAGACGGGAGAGAGAGAGAGCGTGACGGGAGAGAGAGAGAGCGTGACGGGAGAGAGAGAGAGCGTGACGGGAGAGAGAGAGAGCGTGACGGGAGAGAGAGAGAGCGTGACGGGAGAGAGAGAGAGCGTGACGGGAGAGAGAGAGAGCGAGACGGGAGAGAGAGAGAGCGAGAGGGAGAGAGAGAGAGCGAGAAGGGAGAGAGAGAGAGCGAGACGGGAGAGAGAGAGAGCGAGACGGGAGAGAGAGAGCGAGCGAGAAGGGGAGAGAGAGAGCGAGACGGGAGAGAGAGAGAGAGCGAGACGGGAGAGAGAGAGAGAGCGAGACGGGAGAGAGAGAGAGAGCGAGACGGGAGAGAGAGAGAGCGAGACGGGAGAGAGAGAGAGAACGAGACGGGAGAGAGAGAGAGAACGAGACGGGAGAGAGAGAGCGAGCGAGACGGGGGAGAGAGCGAGCGAGACGGGGGAGAGAGAGAGCGAGAGACGGGAGAGAGAGAGAGCGAGACGGGAGAGAGAGAGAGCGAGACGGGAGAGAGAGAGAGCGAGACGGGAGAGAGAGAGCGGGAGACGGGAGAGAGAGAGCGGGAGACGGGAGAGAGCGAGCGAGACGGGAGAGAGAGAGCGAGCGAGACGGGAGAGAGCGAGAGTGCGAGACGGGAGAGAGAGAGCGAGACGGGAGAGAGAGAGAGAGAGACGGGAGAGAGAGAGAGCGAGACGGGAGAGAGAGAGAGCGAGACAGGAGAGAGAGAGAGCGAGACGGGAGAGAGCGACAGACAGGAGAGAGCGAGAGCGCGAGACGGGAGAGAGCGAGAGCGAGACGGGAGAGAGCGAGCGAGACGGGAGAGAGCGAGCGAGACGGGAGAGAGCGAGCGAGACGGGAGAGAGCGAGCGAGACGGGGAGAGAGCGAGCGAGACGGGGAGAGAGAGAGCGAGACGGGGAGAGAGAGAGCGAGACGGGGAGAGAGAGAGCGAGACGGGGAGAGAGAGAGCGAGACGGGGAGAGAGAGAGCGAGACGGGGAGAGAGAGAGCGAGACGGGGAGAGAGAGAGCGAGACGGGGAGAGAGAGCGAGACGGGAGAGAGAGCGAGACGGGAGAGAGAGAGAGCGAGACGGGAGAGAGAGAGAGCGAGACGGGAGAGAGAGAGAGCGAGACGGGAGAGAGAGAGAGCGAGACGGGGAGAGAGAACGAGAGACGGGGAGAGAGAACGAGAGACGGGAGAGAGAGAGAGAGCGAGACGGGAGAGAGAGAGAGCGAGACGGGAGAGAGAGAGAGCGAGACGGGAGAGAGAGAGCGAGCGAGACGGGAGAGAGAGAGCGAGCGAGACGGGAGAGAGAGAGAGAGCGAGACGGGAGAGAGAGAGAGAGCGAGACGGGAGAGAGAGAGAGAGCGAGACGGGAGAGAGAGAGAGCGAGACGGGAGAGAGAGAGAGCGAGACGGGAGAGAGAGAGAACGAGACGGGAGAGAGAGAGAACGAGACGGGAGAGAGAGAGCGAGCGAGACGGGAGAGAGAGAGAGCGAGAGACGGGAGAGAGAGAGAGCGAGAGACGGGAGAGAGAGAGAGCGAGACGGGAGAGAGAGAGAGCGAGACGGGAGAGAGAGAGCGGGAGACGGGAGAGAGAGAGCGAGACGGGAGAGAGCGAGCGAGACGGGAGAGAGAGAGCGAGCGAGACGGGAGAGAGAGAGCGAGCGAGACGGGAGAGAGAGAGCGAGCGAGACGGGAGAGAGAGAGCGAGCGAGACGGGAGAGAGAGAGAGCGCGAGACGGGAGAGAGAGAGAGCGCGAGACGGGAGAGAGAGAGCGCGAGACGGGAGAGAGAGAGCGCGAGACGGGAGAGAGAGAGAGAGCGCGAGACGGGGGAGAGAGAGAGCGAGACGGGAGAGAGAGAGAGCGAGACGGGAGAGAGAGAGCGAGACGGGAGAGAGAGAGAGCAGACGGGAGAGAGAGAAAGCGAGACGGGAGAGAGAGAAAGCGAGACGGGAGAGAGAGAAAGCGAGACGGGAGAGAGAGAAAGCGAGACGGGAGAGAGAGAAAGCGAGACGGGAGAGAGAGAGTGCGAGACGGGAGAGAGAGAGAGCGAGACAGGAGAGAGAGAGCGCGAGACAGGAGAGAGAGAGCGCGAGACAGGAGAGAGAGAGAGCGCGAGACGGGAGAGAGAGAGAGCGCGAGACGGGAGAGAGAGAGAGCGCGAGACGGGAGAGAGAGAGAGAGCGAGACGGGAGAGAGAGAGAGAGCGAGACGGGAGAGAGAGAGAGCGCGAGACGGGAGAGAGAGAGAGCGCGAGACGGGAGAGAGAGAGAGCGCGAGACGGGAGAGAGAGAGAGAGCGCGAGACGGGAGAGAGTGAGAGCGCGAGACGGGAGAGAGAGAGAGCGCGAGACGGGAGAGAGAGAGAGCGCGAGACGGGAGAGAGAGAGCGAGACGGGAAAGAGCGACAGACGGGAGAGAGCGAGAGTGCGAGACGGGAGAGAGAGAGCGAGACGGGAGAGAGAGAGAGAGAGAGACGGGAGAGAGAGAGAGCAAGACGGGAGAGAGAGAGAGCGAGACGGGAGAGAGAGAGCGAGACGGGAGAGAGCGACAGACAGGAGAGAGCGAGAGCGCGAGACGGGAGAGAGCGAGAGCGCGAGACGGGAGAGAGCGAGCGAGACGGGGAGAGAGAGAGCGAGACGGGGAGAGAGAGAGCGAGACGGGGAGAGAGAGGGCGAGACGGGAGAGAGAGAGAGCGAGACGGGAGAGAGAGAGAGCGAGACGGGAGAGAGAGAGAGCGAGACGGGGAGAGAGAGAGAGCGAGACGGGGAGAGAGAACGAGAGACGGGGAGAGAGAACGAGAGACGGGGAGAGAGAACGAGAGACGGGGAGAGAGAGAGAGCGAGACGGGGAGAGAGAGAGAGCGAGACGGGGAGAGAGAGAGAGCGAGACGGGGAGAGAGAGAGAGAGCGAGACGGGGAGAGAGAGAGAGAGCGAGACGGGGAGAGAGAGAGAGAGCGAGACGGGGAGAGAGAGAGAGAGCGAGACAGGCGGAGAGAGCGAGAGACGGGGAGAGAGCGAAGCGAGACGGGGAGAGAGCGAGACGGGGAGAGAGAGAGAGCGAGACGGGGAGAGATTGAGAGAGAGAGCGCAAGACGGGGAGAGAGAGAGAGCGAGACGGGGAGAGACAGAGCGAGCAAGACGGGCGGAGAAAGCGAGAGACGGGGAGAGAGCGAGACGGGGAGAGAGAGAGAGCGAGAGAGCGAGACGGGGAGAGAGAGAGAGAGAGAGCGCGAGACGGGGAGAGAGAGAGAGAGCGAGACGGGGAGAGAGAGCGAGCGAGACGTGGAGAGAGAGAGAGCGAGACGGGGAGAGAGAGAGAGCGAGACGGGGAGAGAGAGAGCGAGACGGGGAGAGAGAGAGCGAGAGAGCGAGACGGGGAGAGAGAGAGAGAGAGCGAGACGGGGAGAGAGCGAGAGAGAGCGAGACGGGGGGAGAGCGAGAGAGAGCGAGACGGGGGGAGAGAGAGAGAGAGCGAGACGGGGAGAGAGAGAGAGAGAGCAAGACAGGGAGAGAGAGAGAGAGAGAGAGCGAGCGAGCGAGACGGGGAGAGAGAGAGAGAGAGCGAGACGGGGAGAGAGAGAGAGAGAGAGAGAGCGAGCGAGCGAGACGGGGAGAGATTGAGAGAGAGAGCGCGAGACGGGGAGAGAGAGAGAGAGCGAGACGGGGAGAGAGAGCGAGCGAGACGTGGAGAGAGAGAGAGCGAGACGGGGAGAGAGAGAGCGAGACGGGGAGAGAGAGAGCGAGAGAGCGAGACGGGGAGAGAGAGAGAGAGAGCGAGACGGGGAGAGAGCGAGAGAGAGCGAGACGGGGGGAGAGCGAGAGAGAGCGAGACGGGGGGAGAGAGAGAGAGAGCGAGACGGGGAGAGAGAGAGAGAGAGCAAGACAGGGAGAGAGAGAGAGAGAGAGCGAGACGGGGAGAGAGAGCGCGAGACGGGGAGAGCGCGAGACGGGGAGAGCGCGAGACGGGGAGAGCGCGAGACGGGGAGAGCGCGAGACGGGGAGAGCGCGAGACGGGAGAGAGAGAGAGCGATTGAGAGAGACGGGGAGAGAGAGAGAGAGCGAGACGGGGAGAGAGAGAGAGCGAGACGGGGAGAGAGAGAGAGCGAGACGGGGAGAAAGAGAGCGCGAGACGGGGAGAAAGAGAGCGCGAGACGGGGAGAAAGAGAGCGCGAGACGGGGAGAAAGAGAGCGCGAGACGGGGGGAGAGCGAGACGGGGAGAGAGAGCGAGCGAGACGGGGAGAGAGAGCGAGCGAGACGGGGAGAGAGAGCGAGCGAGACGGGGAGAGAGAGGGAGACGGGGAGATGAGAGAGAGGGAGAGTGGAAAGAGAGCGAGACGGGGAGAGAGAGAGAGGGAGACGGGGAGAGAGAGAGAGGGAGACGGGGAGAGAGAGAGAGGGAGACGGGGAGAGAGAGAGAGAGAGAGACGGGGAGAGAGAGAGAGAGAGAGACGGGGAGAGAGAGGGAGACGGGGACAGAGAGACAATGATGGTGGGTGTGGGGAAAGAGACCAGGGTGGGGGGGGTGGAGGCAGTGTCCAGGGTGAGGAGGCAGTGTGTCTGGGGTGGGGGGAGGCAGGGAGTCCTGGGCGGGGGGGGGAGCAGTGAGTTCAGGGATGCAGAGAGAGACCGGGAGGGTGAGGGGGGATGAGGGGGACACAGAGAGAGAGAGAGAGACTGGGGCCGGGCGGGGGGAGGAGGGGAGGAGGGAGACAGAGAGAGAGAGAGAGAGAGCGAGACGGGGAGAGAGAGAGAGCGAGACGGGGAGAGAGAGAGCGAGCGAGACGGGGAGAGAGAGAGGGCGAGACGGGGAGAGAGAGAGGGCGAGACGGGGAGAGAGAGAGAGAGAGTGAGACGGGGAGAGAGAGAGAGAGAGCGAGACGGGGAGAGAGCGAGAGAGAGCGAGACGGGGAGAGAGAGAGAGCGAGACGGGGAGAGAGAGAGAGAGAGAGCGAGCGAGACGGGGAGAGAGAGAGAGACCGAGACGGGGAGAGAGAGAGAGCGAGACGGGGAGAGAGAGAGAGAGACAGCGAGACGGGGAGAGAGAGCGCGAGACGGGGAGAGCGCGAGACGGGGAGAGAGAGAGCGATTGAGAGAGACGGGGAGAGAGAGAGAGAGCGAGACGGGGATGAGAGCGAGACGGGGAGAGAGAGCGAGACGGGGAGAGAGAGAGCGAGACGGGGAGAAAGAGAGCTCGAGACGGGGAGAAAGAGAGTGCGAGACGGGGAGAAAGAGAGCA